>NC_025866.1:2214823-2217323 GCF_000755165.1 Leishmania panamensis | reverse complement strand
AGTAGGGGGAATGGCCCTACACAGGATCGAGAAAGCCAAAACGTCCACATTGGTCAAATATAGAAAAAAGGGGAGGAAAGAGAAACGGAAGGTGGGTCGCTTTCCTTCTTTCTGTTGAAAGTGGGAAAGAGAAGTCAAGACGACCTACCTTCTTTGTTCCATGGCTTATCCACTTCTTCACGTGTGCGTGTATGTGTTATTCATGTACCATGAGCATGGACTCTTCACGTAGTCCAACTCTTTTCTTTGTCGCGTTTGCGTTCGGTAGTGTACGTGAGATAAGAGGCACGCCCGAAAAAAGAAAATAGATTGGAGTGAGGCAATATATCTAGTCATTGTGTTTGCTTCCTTTCTAACTGCCAATGATGTTACTTTGTCGGTACTCTTCGCAAAATGTCGGCCTCGTACGCTTTTTACTCTGTTCACAATACGACAAAACAATTTCAAATATAACAAGAGGAATCAGCACAGTGGAAAATGCGCGCGCCTGCAGGTGCGCACACATACTCAGAGACCTCCGCATACAAACGTATGAACGGGAAAGGGAAAATAGATGAAAGTAAGGGAAAACTCATAACATCACGAAACCAAAGAAAGGGGAGAAAAACAAGAAAAGGTATCAAGAAAATAAATCGACCATCTTCCTGTTGGAACAAAAGGGTGTGCGTCCCGTCAGGCAAACACTTAGCCCTCCACTCGAAAGCTCGTGTAGTCCTCTATTCGCATTACATTCTTCCTTCTGTGTCGTCATAACACACTCTCTGGTACTTCCGTCTCTGCCTTTCCACCGCTTGGAGAAACTGGGGAAGAGCTCTCCAAACACATGAAATGAGGAAACCAGATTGAATAGCGAGAAAGGGGCAGCTAAAAGAATGTGCGCATACGGTAAAGAAAAGGCGAGATAGAATAACACATTAGTTGGGAGTGCATGCACCTGGATGTGCATTGTGAAGGGCTATTGTGCGTCTCGTTTGTTCGTTCTTTTTCTCTTCATCCCTTTTCCAGTTCAATTCAGTGGCGAGAAAAAAGAGTATAGAACGAGATCCACCCCTTCACGGAGAGCTTGAGAAAAAAGAATCAACGGCAGCTGCATCGCCTCACTGAGGAATATGTCGATGCCATTTTTCCGGGCTTTTTCTTTGAGGGAACAAAGAAGAGCGGAAGAGTAGTACTTGCGCTTCTTGAGCTTCTCTGTTCTCTACGCTCTCCAAGTGTAGAAAAAACCTTCTGAGAAACAAAGGAAGAGGAAACAAACAAATTTGATGTTGGCAAAAGAGGACAATCAAACAAAAAAGGGTGTAGAGGACAACAAAGCAAAACGAGAATAATGAAGAAAAGAGGGAAAAAACCCAAAGAGAAAGAATGGGGCAAAATATAGGGAAAAATAGCAAGGAAACAGAACTGACACTCTAAATCAAAACAAACATTTGGGAAGGATAAAGTGAGGAGGATAGGGAGACTAGAAAACAACAACCGCAACGTCTAAAGCAAGTGCACTGCGACTGAGAGACGAATTCGAGACGCACCAACAACACTTGGTATCGCTGTTGCCGTCATAATTCACTGACTATTTAAACAGCCGTATTGCTCCTTTTGCGTGTATAGTCCTGTGGCTCGCGAACACTAGCAAACGAACGCTAGCTGTACACGCCTCGAGGGGGGAAGAGTGGGGACAAAAATCGAACACAAACAACAGAAATAGAGACAGCATACTTAGCTATAGACATGGGCACATGACTCTGTACAACAAAGGGAGAGAAAGCAGTAATTGGCAAAATTGTGTGCACCAACCTACCCCTGATGTCGATGTTGTCCGGCATATTTTATTCGAGTAACTCCTCCCGTCCTTAGCACAGTGGTTTGATGGCGTAAAGAGAACATAGATGATTAGAAACATCCACCACGAAAAAGAGGCCGTTGCCACGTTATCAAGGCTGTGTACATCCCTCTTCAGACACATCAACATCCTGTTCCACCCCAATGAACTTCAACACGTCTACCCTGCACAGCATCAACAACACCAAAGTGTAGAGTGAGCACGAAAGAAGAACAAATTCTATGCGACAATGGTGCACCAGTGCGCTGCCTCGACTACCACAAAGAAAGGATGCCTGCACCAATCAATACAGTCAGACCATTCATCTCTGTACTCCCCACACTACCTACACCGCAAAAATGGGGATGCAACACACATCTACAGCAGCTCCTCCCCCATCTGCGTCATCGGGAAGCCCTCCCCTGGCGCGCGCTTTTGGTACTGTACCGGCTGCTCCACCTCCATCAGCTCCGGCTCGAACTTCGGGAAGTTCTCAAACACGCGGTTGTCGGCGTCCAGGCGCTTGAACATCACGCTTACGTCGCCGTTGCCAACCTCCTTGTTGCAGATCATCCCCAGCACGTACGGTACAGGCTCAATCGGGTCATCCAAGGGCATGATGCGCGGCACGACAATGTACTTCCCAACGTCCAGCTTGTGGATCAGCGAGATGTCGCGCGCCTG
>NC_025866.1:1992323-2212323 GCF_000755165.1 Leishmania panamensis | reverse complement strand
AGTAATAGAGGGTTTGAAGATGCTTTGGGCTGTGAAGAGATGCGAAAGGGAAAACATGGGTCTATGTTTCTATGATACGACATCTTTGCACCAAATGAAGCCACTTTTGTAAATGTTATCGCTACAGTTACTTTTTCAAACGCAATCCTGTTCTTTAATAATTTTATGATCATGAATGAATTTCTGCTAGTTCCACTGGCTTTTGTTTTACCTACCCGTTCGTGACCTCCATGGCAAAACAATCGTTTTCTTATAATGACGAAAAGTGAATATAAGAGGCAACAAAAACAAACGCGATGCACGATTCGCAACTGGTAACCGTCAATTAAAGACTGTGGAACGACCCAGCACACTGGAAATCTATCACTAACACTAGCTGGCTGCCTTCCGACAATTTTGAAGAACAACCAGAGTAGCAACTGCTGCCTACTTGTATAATGTGCGCGTGGGTAGGGAAAGACGCACGCTGAGACTCCAGAAAAACAGTGCCTCGTTTCCAGCAAAAAAAAAAAAATTCATGTAATACTTGCACAAAATGGAAAAATATCAGTGATAATTGACAGGCAGCAATGCAAAAAGCATAACGTGCTCGTCTCGATATGTGTCATATCATTTGTGAGGTCAGTTGAGCTTATTGTTTATGTATTCAGTTCGATTTTGTCGAGACAAAACACAATAAAAACATGTATCATTCCTCTTGGGCTTGAATATGAGTTTTCTGACCAGCCATGACCTCATACTGAGTGAGAAACAATATATGCAGTTTTCTTTGTTGTTCGTTCAACGGTCCCTTTGGCTGAGCGCAGCGTATAAGCACTCCAGATATGGAAAAGCAAAGATTTATATGCTGCGCAACGACTAACGTGCTTAGATTAGAAAAAATGCGTGATTTAATTCGTGAAAAACACAAGCAGTAGGTATCGAGTATCACAAAACTAATAACATGGAAAAATATATACTATCAGCAACAATTAACCGATTCACCCTACTATTTTTCTTTAAGCAATGTAGCGAGAAATAAAGATAATAAGCCAGTAAATTTTTTTTGAGAAGTAATAACAGCAAGGTGCATAAAATAAAACCATTTTTTATGCTTCTGTGTGTTATGGTGGATGGATCAATCTTCCCAATGCACCACCTCCTCATAAGCGAACCAGCCTGCCACTACAGAAATCCTAGATATTACGATACTACCTTCAAGAAAAAAAAAAAATTGCAGAGCAAGCGCAAATAAAGAATCTATTACCACAGCGTAGCTACTACTCCACAATCTCAGCGCCACAGATCTCTTGCGTTCTTTCTTCTCACGAACAAAAACACACCTAACCTGTAAAAAAAAAAAAAATATTGTAACTTCTCCCCGATACCAAAGTATCTACTTGTAGTTAATGAGCCTCATTTGGTCACTGATTGACAAAACACTCTGTAGTGAACTATTTTTCGTCTTAGGGTATCCATTATGTCATTGAGGATGGCTTAAATGCCACTCTAGTCCCGCCACACAGGCTCCACGGCGTGGCGCCAGGCGGCCGCAGGGGAGCGTTGCCGCAATGCGCTGCCACGGTAACGCTGGTGCAGTCAGGCCAAAGCACTGCCCACTCACCCACCGCCCGGCGCATCCCCTGCGGTGGTGTGGGGCCCCCATGCCGGCAGGTGCCGAGATCCCGGTGGGAAACGCCCGAGGAGCGCCGAAGCCGTACCCGTCATATGGGTGGTGCAAACGTGCCCACAGCGGCAGGTCGCTCCGACATCGTGCTGTTCATGTGCGCACCGCCAGACGTAGCCCAGCACTGGCAGGGGGTACGGGGCTGCCTGGCTTCGCCACACAGAGAGTAGGGGCACTGGACCCTGGGATGCGACGCACTGCAGTGTCCCTCATCTTCTAAGATACAGTGAATTACTAGGAAAGAAATCTAGGTTAAATATGTGTGCGCCAGTCTTGCTTTCAGTATCGAGCTTTAGCGGTAAAATAGTCCTAAAAAGGGAGACTACTTGCTCAACAGCTCTTCCATCAAAGGAAAGATATTATGGGCTTCCTTCTCTCAACAAGACTTGCTCAGCATCTTTCTTTGGGGGTAGTCAAGAATGAAGTATCTCTACTAAAAGATTTTCTAACCTTTGGAGTCAGCAGATTTCGTATATTGGTGACTTGGCTGCAACACCTAACCACTTCACAAACGCGAGTAAAAGAAGAGAGGTTGAGAAACAGCACCTTGCTTTTCTGACGAGTAGCAAGTATCCTGTAATGTCATGAAAACAAAAAATTTCCTTTATTTTCATGTATTCTAAAACGTTGAGTGGTGTTGACTGGCACCATAATACCTTTGCAAAACAGAAACAAAAAAATAGGGCTGGAGTTTTAAGCTCGAAGTGTAGTGAGCGTAATACTCTTTCCTATGATTTGGAAATATGTCAACTTACCCACAAGTCCAGTAACTGCCAAAAGCTAGTTGATTCATAGTCATAGCCAAGATGTTGGCAGGAGGCACGAAAGAACCCACAAAGAGATGACCCAACAGGACGTAAAACACTGCAAACTCACTTCGAAAAGTTGTGCCTTAAATAGCATCCAAAAATATACCATAGTTGTAGTTGCATAATAAAAAATTTTTCGTGTCGATTTGGAATTGCAAAATAACTGTTATATTTGATTCTCCTTAGCTATTACATGTTTTCCCTCTTGAGTGAGCAAGTCATAAAGTGGCATTAAAGAACATAAGAATAAACATAAACCTAACGGCCCCATTAACACACGAAAGTGTGTAAGCACAAGTACATGAAGAGCTGAATCCACAACAACCAGTCTCCCTGTCCGTTTTACTGGCAACTCTCCAGATAAACAGTAGATACTGATACGGAAACCCGAAGATGTTTTAAGCTGATGCAGTTACCATCAGTAGCCCTTCTTGATGTAGATCTACCCCTCCCCCTCAGTTGCTTAGCCAATTTCACTGCCAAACACGAAGTTATCTTTTCATTGCCCGCGCACCTTGCCTCAAGAACTTCCCAAGCATTGGAACGACAAGCAAATAACTTCTATTCGAGGCTGAAAAAAAAAAAAACAGAAATCTACGACAGTCACCAGTTCTTTCGATAAGCATGTCTCTTTCTGTCATGAATCCTATTCTTCGAAGTAAACTTCCTTTCGATTTAAGCTAGTCAATGCCACTTCACCCATCGGCAAAATCACCATGTATGATCATTGTTTCACAAGCTAAATAAAATGTGATTGTGAATCTAATCTGTAACACTATGAACAAGCATGCAGAAAGCGCGCCTCACGCAAAAAAAAAAAGACTTAAAGTCATCATATCACTCCCTCAACGATATCGTGCGCTATAGTTTACCCACACACTGCGTACACCTATACATGCAACGTGCACAAAAACCCGTGCAGACACGCAAATGGAAGGGGCTGCTATTTTTACATCTCATGAGAGTTCCATAAAATCGTCATTACCCCAGTTTCACGATTAGAAATACAAAGCGCGCATTCACCCTCCAAGACCCCCCTCCCTACGCGCAAAAGCACTTCAAAATCCACAAACAAGACTGCCACACGCCCCGCGCTGAAAACGCCAACGCTCCGGCCGCCTCTTCCATTCGTCCACAGCGCGACGATCCTCAGCAAAGTCCATCCCCACCTTTCAAAGCCCCGACAACGAGACCCTTGAACCCACCTCCCGCACAAACACACACGAGAGCTCCCCACCTCAGCCGACCATTTTCGACCAACAACCCCCCATCCCGCGCAACCCTGCGTCTGCATCGCACCCCCCCCCCGCCACAAGACATTTCATGCCCACACCGGATTCAAAGAAGACAACGCGGGCGCACTTATAACGACAGAGATGCCCCCCGCCGCGCCACAGCAACAACCTCCACACGCCACCCCTCGAAAACAAGCGGCCGCGCCAGCGCGACTCCGAGGTTTCCCATCGAGCTCTCCACACCTGCCGGCATGTGGGGCTCGAAAAACGCAGGGGATGCGCCGGGCGGAAAGCGCGGAGGCGAGGCGGCCTGCGGGAAAGGCAGGCGTGTGGGCAGTGCTTTGGGAAGAGGGTCTTGCACCGATGACGGAGCCTGCGCATTGCGGGGACGCGCTGGCCCGGAAACGCCGGCGCCTCCACCTTGGCGAATGTGGCGGGCAGGGCGTTGAGGCGCGATCTTGGGAATGGAAACGCCGGAAAGAAGAATACTTTCACCGATTTTGCCGGCAACCATTTTGCCAAACGCGGGCCCGTGCCCTCCGGCGCCCCCACCGCACGGCGAACTTCGAAAAATTTCGCATAAAACCCCAGACCGGGCGAAACCACCGATGGAAAAGGCGCCACGCAAAAGGGCGGCGCGGCGGGCGCCGCGCGCCGCCAGAACGCCCCAGACGCCCCCCCCCCCCGGCCAAACAAAGGCATCGCAAACCACCCCGAAACCGCAAAAAACACCTCCCCAGGCGAGAAAAAAGAGCCGCCCCGCCACCGCCGAGGCGCAACCGGCAGCAACTTCGCCAGGCACAAACGACGCAAAATGGTTGAAGTAAGGTATTGCCGCGAGTACCCCCAAATGAATGAGGACCACCTCTTCGTGGCGCCTGGGGAAAGCACCCCTTCGCGGAGGAGGCCAGGCGCAGACACCCGCGGCGGGGCCTGCTTGGTTTGGCAACCCCATGCGGGGAACGGGGACGCCGCGGACGCCTACCCCGCGCGCGGAGTTTCAGAGCCAACCGCAACCCCCTGATTGAGAATGCTGCGAATTGGGCGCGGAGAAGCCAAGCCTAACCCTGGACCCCCCCGACCGCACAGCGGAACGCGAACGGCCTGGGCTAGGCTGAACGGCCTGCGCCGCCCGAAGCCGGGGCGGGTCTGCGCGTTTTGGGAGGCGGGGCTCTCGCCAAATGTTTCGAACACCTGGGGGGCGCTCGGGCGCATAACCCGCCGCGGCGCCGCTTTGGCCGGGGCGGTGGCTGGGCGTTGTTTGCGTCCCGGGGGCGGGGCGTTCGGCCCCGGGGGGATCGGGGGGGGGGGGGGGCGTGGGATGGGGGCAGGCGCGGAAAGCCCCCGCCACCCCGCGGGAACCCAAACCCCACCACCCGGCCGCGCCCCCCGGAACAGCCAGGCGCCCCCGGCCAGCCCGCGGGCCCGCGCGGCGATGCGGGTTTAATGCCGGAGAACGCGTCGCACACGCCCACACCTTCCAAACGAGGCGAAAAGAGCGCAGACCCGGCGTGGCCTGGGGAAGAGGGTGGCCGGCTGACGTGCAAATCGGACCGTGGAAAGCAAGCGCAAATCCCCCACATATGCTGTCACCCTGGATCGTGGAACTTCACTAACCCCATCAGCCTTCACCCTCCTGAGACCATTTTGCAGCTGGAAAGCAGTACGTTAGGGTCATTTCGGTGCTGGGGAGCTAAAAACCGTGAAGCCATTGGGCCAAGCCAGTCCGGACGAGTACCTAGCATCGTTCAACTCGGCCCCCTGCGCGCTATCAAGCGCAGTTGTCCACATGGCTGTCAAACTCGAGGGTTTTGTGGAGGACCACTGGGATAGATGCCGCCGACGAGAAAGCTGCGAATGCACAATCGGCCCGCCATGTTAACTGCAACAACCAAACCTCGCGCGTGCGCAAAAAACGCAAGCATGAGGGAAATAACGTCATTAGGCAAGCCCGAAAGGACACCTGGCGCTGACGGATGTCAAAGGTTGATCCCAGCCACTCTGCTCCATGAACGGTGCTGCGAACGGTGCGCGTTGCACAAACCCCCCCTGTCCATCAGGCGCCTCCCACCGCCGATGGTCGCCGTGAATACGCCATTAGTTGCAACCACCGCTTGCTTGCGCAAACACTATTCCACCGCCCCGCCAATCCCCCAGCCTCTTGACATTTTCACCCCCACCGCCCGCTGTTTTTCCCTTCGTAGACCATGATTTCACTGGGGCCGATGCCCTCCCCATCCCGGAGGCCCTCAAACACCAGCACCCCCGCCACACACACCCCTTTCCGCCCGCTCGGGAGACGCGCAAGGGCCGCCGACCTCACCACCACTTCATACCCTTTCCCCGCAGAAGATGTGCCAAGCACGCGCGCCCGCTCTTTTCTCCCAGCCCGGAGATGGCGTGACGGCGAATTGGATGAAGACAAACAGGCGAGAGGGAGCAGATCGCCTGCCCCCGGGCAAAGAGCCCGAGGCAGCCCCAGCCCGTCTCGAAGACCGCCGGGCAGGATGGCATCTTCAACGAGGCGCTGCACCACCTTCCTCATAAGGCCAAAGCGCGCATTTTAGCTCCCATTAGCTGGATGTAGATTGCCCACCAAGTTCCCCAACAGCGGAAGAACGCGCACGTTTCACCGCTACCAAAACCTTGGAAGCCACCAGAACAACCCCCGCCGCACCGGCCAATTAGTCCCACCTCTTGCGTCTCCAAACTTATGCGGCGCGTAGCGTTAGCGAGCTTATTTCATGCGCGGCAGCTCCATCTATGCCAACATGCGCATGGGCGTGGCTGCGCCACGAAAATGGCGCTTTCCAGGATCACGAACACAGTCGAGATACATAGAAATATCCATTGCCACGTGATTATCTTCAAGCGCCCGGGCAGGGAGCACCAGGCAACCCACCGAGCAATTCGGACGTTAATAACCGTGGTGGTTTTTAGCGAAGCCTTCAACAGTGTGGATCCCCCGATTCTCGCGAAGAGACTACAGAGTTTCCCCAGCACCCGCTTGAAGCATTGTCTCCGAAACTTCCTTGCACACCGCTATGCGCAAGCAAAGCTTGGAAACTGATTAAGCAAACAGTATGCCCTAAAGGCTTGTGGCCCCAAGGCGCCGTTCTTGCACCACAACTGTGTTCCCTACAAGCCACTCCTCTCCCAGAGTTGCTGGTGGCCTGATTTCCTGACGCGGAGTCCGGCATGTACGCAGACGACCTGGCATCGCTATTCCATGTCGTGGGCGGAATTCTGACGTAAGGATCGGTAACGCGGTTCTTGGAAAAGTGGCGGCGCGATCGAAAGACAGCGGCATGCGGATAAATCCGCAAAAAGGCGAAGCCCTGTTTCGCAGACCCCGAGCCACACGGACGAAGAGAAAGTGTCCGACCCACTTCCCCCCGGGGGGCACGGGGTCACTGTTTCACTGTTCGGTGGCAACAAGAATCCCAAGCCTGTTGATCTTCAACCGGGAACTTGAGCCAAACACAACGCCAATGTGACGCATGCCCAAAAGCAAGTAGGGCTGCAGGTGGTGCGGTTGTGTTGTATTGAAAACCGCCGGTTTTGACCTTCGCCACGCTATATGAGGCAATTTCCTTCTGGCCATGGCGACTCCAACCGCTATGTGGCCCAGCGGTTGGATGAGGGCAATGGAAGACACGGCCTAACCCAAGCTCATTAAAAAGCGCGCTCGTCCTCACCGACTTGTCGCTGGTCGTTCCTTTGCCTTTGTTTGGGGATAAGTGCTGCTAGAATCTGACCCCTTTCTCCCCTTCAAAACGGACTATTTTGAAGATGACTCATGCCCTACAAACCGTCCAGGTTCACGGGGGCTGGGTGCGCCCATCGGCTTTGATTTGCCTTTGGCTATTTACACGTTTTGACAGAGGACGACCTTATTGCAAAATATGTCGCACCCATGGATGCCCCAATGGCCACCCTAGGGCAGCCTGCGCCACAGCTTCGGGCGGCAGTGCTAGTGTCAACGGGTGCTGTTCAGCTACGGCCCCTATCCTGTCACAAAACCCTTTTTAACACGACCGTCCGATGAACTATCGCCGAGGAGTGCGGCCCTCTGGCTAGCAGCAGCGGGGCGGAGGGCATTTCTAAGCGCAGCGGTCTTCGGAAGCTCCTCCTTCCTATTGCGGGGGCTGTGCCGGGAGAAAAACGGTTGCCTCTTCGCGTGGCTGGTGGCCGATACCTTCTGGCCGCACTGGCGCAGGTCCTTTGCACCAAGCATCCGCAGTTGAGAACGAAATCTGGTCCTGGCCACTGTTTTTAGCAGCGGATGGGGAATTCACCGCTACTTTGGATGCGCGCACGCAAGGTCCCTTGCAACGAGGTGGCCAACACGGCCGCGGTGGAAGCGGCTGCTGAAGGTCTCTACGCCTCAGACCCATTCCATCCTGTCTGCATCATTGGCCTTCGCACCTTTCCAGGGTGCTGGTTGGCGAATGGAAGGCGCAACTAGGGGAGGACTCGCACTCTTCCGCTTTGGTGGCGATCGGTATTCCGGCTTGTCCCCGAAGGGCCTGTTAGCGGTGGGGGGCCCTGGCTCGTTCGGGGGGGGTTGTTGGGAATTCGCTGCGGTGAACGCCCCCGCCTCGGATGTCTTTTCTAGGCTGTGGGAGACTGCGCCGACCGTTTCCGTTAGCTCAGTCCATCGCGGGAGAAGGCGGCGGCTTTACGCGGTGCGCCGTCAACGGGGAATGGGGGGCCGGGAAATCCCCGCAGGGCTCGAAGGATTCCAGAAACGTGCATACAGTGGAGTCGTCGTAAGCGACTTCAAGGTATTACAAAATCACGCGGCACCCGTGCACAGTGACAGGCCCCCGCTGGTGGGTGGGACCTGCGCGTGTCCGTTCTCCGGCCGCGCGCACCCAAAGAGCGGGTGGGGGAAACCATGAAACATGGCCCCCTAGCGCGGTGGCGTGCCGAGACTGGGCGCCCCGCCCTGTTTGGCGTTCTCTTCTACCCAACCCGGCTGCCAGTTCGACCGCCCATCCTGCTCCTTTGGGGCGGGTCGGTCAGCCACGTGCTTTTGTGGCCCGCCCTGGCCAGGTGCTTTGCGCGGTCGCGGCCGGGTCGCTCCCCCTCGGGGGCTTGGGGGGGCCGCGGCCGCCGCCGTTTTGCCCGAGGGCGGGGCCGGCCCGGGGCGCCGCGCGTGCCCGCCGCGCCATCGGGTGGCGGCGCCCGCGTCATGGGCGCGCCCGCGCGAACCATTCGGATCCGGGGCAGGGCCCCGACGGCCCCGCCGGGAAGGGGCGCGACGCCGGCGCAGGTCAGGGGGGGGGCGAAAGGAAGAACGGGGGGAAAAAGGAGGCACACATACACCGACCGAGGGGGGTGGGTGGGGGATGGGGGGGCGCAGGCCAAGACATGAACACACATATCCCATGCAAGGGCACAGGCAAGGACACGCACACGCAGAGAGAGAAGAGGAGGGTCACATGAAGCGGACCACACCCATAAACGAGCAGGATGGCTGGGACAAGAAAGGGGCACCTGGTATGCAAGAAACAACGAAAAAGAACCAGAAAGGGAGAGAGGTGTGAAGTGGATCTTGGCACTCATGAAATATGCGCGTGAGCGTGCTTTTTTTACGAAGCAAGGGCGTAATGTGACGTACATGATCGCCTGTGTCCATGCCCCCCATTTCCCCCTTCGTCGCAGAAGGAGGGGGCCAAAGGCATCAGGAGACAGGCCCAAAAGAAGGAAGAACAAGTAAGCACATCACAGGCAAGGCCAAGAAAATAAAACAACCACAAGCTAACATTTATTGGTGTGATGTATGCTCTCCGAGGGAAAAAGAGAGCAGTCCCAATATACACTTGAAGATGATCGAGTTTTGCACAGTGTCATAGAGGAAGAGGGAGAGAGTTAAGATGGGGAGATGGAGTGTATCTGTGCTTTTATGTGAAGGGAAAAAAAGAGGAGCGGCGTGGGGTAGTCGTAGGAGGTGGAGTCACAGTTGCACGTTTGAGGCACGTGCACCCCCCTCGCCTCACACAGACAGTGAGACAGAAAGAGGGCCACAAAGCGAGAAAAAACACTCATGCGCGAGTGCATTTCGTAATGGGCCAGTGGGACGATTAGGGGGACATCGGAAAAAAGGGGGAATACGTACTGCCTTTTCCTCTTTTTCGTTCGGTCGCATTGGAGAAGGAGCAACAAGCAAAGAAACAAGACAAAACAAGCAGTGGGCGCCCAATGCATCCACACACTCGATAGAGATGACGGTTACGGAAGGCGGATATGAAGGGAGAAGAGAAAGGGGGTGATCGAAGACGCAAGAAAACGAAAGGAATGAGACAAATGCGCTAGGGGGATTCGTCCCCCTACTCGTGGCGCTGCTGAGGCTGTCGTGCCGGTTGCTCTCTCGGGAAGCAAAAAAAAAAACGGAATGGCAAAGCTGAGACAGAGGTAAGCAGGAACAGAAATGAGGGCAGCAAAGGCAAACATAAGATATGTGTGTGTGCGCGTATGTGTTTGTGCAGGTGTCTGCACGCTGAGGCGGGCGGCGGTAAGGATGCAGAGTACGCCAGGGGACGTGCCCTTTCACGATAGTCGAAAGGCAACGAGATTTGACGGAGGGGTGTGGAGTTCCCTGCACACAAGAGAACGAAAAGAGGTGTAATGCTACAGAGGGCGGGGATGGGGGAGGAGAGAGATGGAAACACGAGAGTAACAAAAGGATTGCTATGAATGTCTGCCTCCCCACTCGCTTCACCGTCCTATGCGCCGCCAAAACGACCAACCAAAACCTTGTATGCAGTACGATTTCTCTCTGTCTGCTCCACAGCAACGATGCATGGCAGCGAGAGCATCGCATCAGCACATGTGACTTCCAGAAAAAAAATTGTCAACTCAGCCTCCTCATCGGTTGCACGGATGTGCCTGCCAGTGGGCTACCCACCCCACTCAGCGTAAAGCCAACTGGATCGACTGGACAACGTGGGCCCAGCTGTGTCAGTGACGAGAGGAAGAGTTCAGGCCTTTGAATAGTATTGACAGGAAATCCTCTGCAGCCTGGCATCACACTTGCCAGCTGTGCAATCCTGCGTAGATGCGCCGCTCGCACGCCTCGCCAAACTCCGCGAGCAGCGCGTCGTCCGACTCGAACACGGCGCGGTGGCGGCACAGGTCGTCGATGTGGTCGCCGTCCGTACTGACGCTGTTCCAGCTGGTGTGCAGGAAGCCTGAGAGCACGCCGACGTAGGCGAAGAGGTCGTGGCGAGTCGTGCAGAGCCTGCTGATCTTTATGAAGCACGTGTAGAGACCAACGATGGTGCAATTGTCGCAATCTGCCTCGGTGCGGTAGTGGTTGTCGATCTGCGGCATGCTATCCTTCGTCAGGTCTTCGCACAGGTGATCCGCATCGCATGGAAGACACTCACCATCGCCGCGTGTGCTCACACTGCTCTTCATCACAATGACTATCGTTATCTTGCCGTTGACAATGATGTTCACCTTACCCTCTTGTACGCAGTTCATCGCTTGCTCACAGTCATTGTGCAAGAGGTAGAGCACAGGGTAGAGACGTGTTTCGCTGCCCGGCTTGTGATACGAGGGCGGCATGTAGATGAGAACTTCCTCGGTGGTGTCCATCGTGTAGAATGTCACGTAGTTGTGGGCCACCGTCCCGTGCTCGGCGGAGAATTGCATGACGTAGATGCATAGCGTCGGGTTCGGTAGCAGGACGTCGATGTAGTTTGCCCCCCCCCCTAGAGCCTATGCAGGCACCCAATGCAGGGGTAGGGTTTCAGGACAGGCTTGCCATCTACCATGAGGGTGACACAATGCAGCCCAACTAGAGCGGGCATGGTTCCGATTCTCACACCGTCCAGGTATCCGGTGATGGGTGCAGCGAAGCTGATAGAGGCAACAGGGACAGTGCAACCCCTGCTGTCTACCAAGGCAAGCCCTCACAGGAGTGACAGCGACGGAGCTGACATGGGGAAGGTAGAAGTGGCGGTGTACGACGCCATTGTTGTCTTTGCTGTATGCCACCTCCTCCTCACAGAGAGGCTGGAAAAGGAGCTGCTGCTGCCGCTGTGCATGGGTGTTGAATTGGTCGAAATTAGGCAGATGCCTTTCGGAGTTTCGAGAGGGCAGCGTCAGCGGCGGCGCCGTCGTCGCAGAAGCAATGACTCTAGCGGCGGTGGAGGACATGAAGCCTGGAGCTGAGTGGGATTGGGAGTGTCGCCAAGCGTACGGGTGGTCGTGTGTGTGTGTGTGTGAGGGGGGGGGGCCGTTGTTTTGGATGTCTGTGTGGGAATGCCGGAGTATCTCCTTTTGAGTACGTGGGCTGTTCTTTTTCAATTGACGAGCGCTGTTCTACTGCTGCTGCTGCTGCTTCCTTTTCTTTTTTTTCTTTCTGCCCCTTCCCCCCCTTTCGAGTCGGTCCGCGTTTCCGCCCTTTTCACCCTGCTCGGCACGACGCTGCGGTAGTGCACGCATGAAGGTGAGGCACCTTGGAAGAAAGAGGAACAAAGAGAGAGGCGACGACGGGGAAAGAAGGACGCATATATTATGATGTACGACATGCCGGTAACTTGGGTGGTTTTCCAGAAAGAAGTCCGAGTGCGGTGTGAGGGTCTTGTTCAGCAAGCAGGCACCATCTTGCGCAGTAAAAATGGAACTGAAGACAGACAGAGGAGAGACAGAGGGAGAGGAGGCTGGAGAATCGAGGGAAGAGAAGAGCCGTCGTGTGAGACGGGACAGGGCGTGGGCAGGCAGAGGTCTGCAAGGCATCCGCGAGGCTCTCCGCACAGTGCTGCGGGTGAGCCCGTAACTGTCTGTGCTCCTGCTGCGCTGCCGTGATAAAGCAGCTGCGCGTGTATATTACTCAAAGTAAGGAGGGAGGGAGAGGTGCATATACGCGCTCGATGAGTGACTGAATGCACGACAAGCAGCACACTCCGTGGTACACATCGAGAGAGGAAGGACTGTCACGTAAAGCGATCTGCAACTGTGGATGGCTTTGTTTCATGATGGACCGCTTGCAAAACTCGGGGAGGAAGACAGGAGGGGGAGGGGCGCGTACTGTTCCGGAAGAATGATCAGCTTTGCTTCCACTTCTTACATGCGCCACCAACCCGAGCAGCACCGCGAGCGTGCATCTTGCGCGTCTCCGATCGGTCTTTGAAAAGCGCCTGTGCCGTGTGGCCTTGCAGCTCCTTCATTACCTCGCGGTACTCGCGCCACACCAGAGGTGCACCAAAGCTCCAGAGACACACCAGGGCAAGCGTAAAATTCACAAGAGTCACCCACACCACCCAGCGATGTGGCTCGTTGCCGCTCAGCAGCAGCGCTTCATAGAAGCTTGGAAAGAAGGCAAGGAGAGCACCCATCAAACCAGCCTCCGGTGGTCGTCCAAAGAAGAGCATGTAGCACCAGATGCAAACCATCCCCGCGTACTGCGCCGCAAACAGCAGCGCTGTTGGTGTCATGACCCACTGTATGAGTGGCGGGTACTGTTCGGTGATTTCCGTTGACAACCCCCAGAGAGGGTGAGGGTTCACTGTACCCACATGGATGCGGTGAAGGAGGGAAACGTCCGCCAACGACGACACGTTCGTCTCCTTGATGGTACGGTAGTGCTGCTGCGCAACTTCCCGTAGCACATCGCACACGACCTGCATCCCCAAGAGCCCCATCCACACTGCCATGCAGATGGAGAACACTGAGGGGCTTGTCCACTGCGGAATGAGACTTACACCGCTGCACTGAAAGCTCATGCGGACTGTATTCGTCAGCCTTGTCTTGATCAGCAGCGCTGATGCGAGAAACAACACCCCTGTGGTGGCGCAGATACCACTGAAGAGGATGATAGCGTTGCTAGCCGCCGCATAGTACTCCTCGTGCAAGTACGAGAGTGACAGAGCCGTTTCCGCTGCCTGGCGCTGAGTCTTTTCCGCCTCCCGCAGGCGGAACTGCTGCTCAATGTCGAGGCGCTGCATTATGACATACACGCACGTGCGCACCTACAAAAAGAAAAACCAGCGACACGCTAACGCTTTGCTTAGACGGAAAAAAAGAGGGGGGGGGGATGGGTGAGGAGCGGTGAGGCAAAAAGGAGCCGCGCTGCAGCAGCAGGGCAGGCGTGCATGCAAGGTCGAAGAGGAGTACGGTTTGTGGTGGTGGGCGGTGGGGTGAAGAGCCGATCCAGGGGATCGAAGTCTACGGTAAAGGACACAGAGAGGGAACAGAAGGCAGCGAAGTGGGTGCTAGAGGTTAGGGTGGGAGAGTGGGAGAGGCTGCTGTGCGGAGGCAAAAGAGAATGGTCAATGTGCATACATGTGTATGGAGAGCACAAGCCCGTATTCCTTCAAGGATTATGTTACTCAGCCTTTGACGGTGTTCATCCGAGTCAACATGCTACGCCATACACAAAACAAGATGGAGACCGAGGGGGGGGGGGAGGTGCAGACGACGGAAGCCGAAACGGGTTGCAATCCGTCACCGAGTCCACGCAATGTGTACGACTTGTCTTTTTCGTGTGCACCATCACCTGCTCCAGGAGTGTGCGAGCACTGCCTTGCATGAGGCGCCTCTGAGGGACATTACACGATTAGAGCGGGGAAATAAAGTCCCATGAACGTGTGTCCCGGAAGTGTACGAGAGGATGCGCCTGGCGTAGATGGTATGGGTGGTGAGGCAGGTGTCTTCAAGAGCTCCTCTGCACCTTTGCTCTGTGACGCTGTGGAGGCAGGAGGTACACCAAAGACATAGTCGGTGAACTCATCCATGCGGATCAGCAAGTACCGTGGTGGCTCTGGCGCATGTGCGTTGGCTCTGTCGAATTCACTGCTCTGTGCGTCACCAGAGAGATTGCTGTTACCGCTGCACATCTCCATCTCCGCGCGTGGCCGCTTGTAATGGTCCAGCGGTAGCATAGAGGAGGCAAGCGTCCTGAACGTGTCTGTCGCCATTCCCCCCGCTCCGGCAACAGTAGCTGACGTCGACTCTTTCCACTCTTGTGCTGGGTCAGATCCGTAGAGGCACAGCTTGCGGTAGTCTGACCACCCCACATGCATTGCCTCCCGCTGCAGCTCCATGTTTCCGATAAAACGGATAAGCAGAAGCGCCGCGGCGCGCAGGTACTTGTGCACATCCTGCTCCAGCATGACCCGCGCGATGGCGACCGAGGGACAAATTTGCAGGAGGCGGACAACAAGGCAGATAAAGTAGTTTGCCCTGTGCAGGGGACCAGTGAGGCCGCCGAGGGAGCGGAGAGTGGTCAGTTCCTCCAGTACCCACAGCAACGGCTTGTTGGCGCACCGCGTCATGGTCTGCGAGTGCAGAACGCGATGGCGAGTGGGCGGATCGAGGGCCGCAATCGCGGCCCGTCCCTTGAGGTTCCACGACATGACGTAGAGGGGTGACAGAGGAGCCGGGAGGGAGAGAAGGCACACACACGCACACACGCTTGTGCTAGCGTCGGTGTGTGTGTAGAGAGAGAGAGGGATACGAGAGGAGAGGAGATGGTGAGAAGGGGGGGGGCGATTGAGGGAGGGGGGTTTCGAGTGAACACAATGCCTTCAGAAAGCACGCGCGAGGGCCTCAGAGGAGGAAAGAAGGCACGTAAAGAGGAAAGACGGCTCACAGCTGACGCAGTCGTGAGGACAGAGAGGTTGTACGCCCGCATCAAGTCCCTCTCCTCTAACTCTCCTTGAGTCTTGCTACAGCAACGCCTTTGCTAGCGTTGCGCTTGAAGAGCGGGGGGGGGGGGGGAGGGGAGGGAGGAGGGGCGTTACGTGCCTCGATGATGTGCTGCGTGCGCAGGTCCAGACGTCCTGGGGGGAGTGGAGAAAAAAACGAAAAGGGAATCCAAAAAAAGGACGCACCAAAGTCGAGCTTTAGGCAAGCGAGTGGAAAAAGTGCACCTCACTAGCGTGCACGCCAGGCCATGAATCACAAGCGAAGAGAAGCGCGAAGAAAAGCCCAGAGGTGTGTGTGTGTGTGTGTGTGCATGAGTGGTGGACAGGGGAGGGGGTGTAGGGACTTTTCCCAGGAAAAAACAACACACTATCCCGGTCCCTCCTGTACTGCCCTTCCCCTTTCATCTGCACACAAACCGCAAAGCAGCACAGCTTTAACTGCTGTAGATAAGCCGCACGAACAACCACACAGAAGCCGGCACCTGTGCCAGGGCCGCCACGTAGGTGAACACGCGAGGCCGTGGCGGTACGCGACTGTCGACACGCATGTACTGCAGCCCTACAACTCGAACGGTGAAAAAGCTATGTGCTATTATTGCATACAGGATAAAAAGGCTGCTGTAGAGGAGACCCGGCGGAAGAAACTGCGAAAGGAGAACGCCCAGGGAGATAAGAACGTACTTGTATCCGCACAGCGCGAGTAGCACCAGCAACGGCGGGTTCGGCACGACATGGAGCGCATACGCCACAGCCTTTAGCACCACAACCTCGAGGAAAAACCAAATGCCAATCACCCAGGCGGTGGAGATGAGCGACGCGGCTGTGACGGAGCTCGTCGGCGAGTTCGCACCAAGGATGTAGGCGGCGAGTACGACGTAGGTAATCACACTCATCAAAGGGATGTACAAGTCCGATGCGAAGACGTCGTTCAGCGGCAGCGAGGGGACGGCAAAGGTGCTAGAGCAGCCGTCGTGACCCACGAGCGTAGAGAGCGAGGCAGGTGAGTACGCTGAGGCTGAGGTGCCGGACGGGCCGCCAAAGGCTTGGTCTCCAGTCGCCTCCCCAGCACCACCACCGCCGCTACCAAAATCGCTCTCCCCACCGGCCGGCAGCTTGCGGACATACTTGGTGAAGAAGGGCACCGTGAGTATGATCAGCTTTCGTTTCACGTACGTATTGTCCACGGCGAAGTAGTTGCGAATAGCACAGATGAAAGGCATATAGTAAGCCAGTCCAGCCTCGCCCTGCTGGACGTGCTTTTGGAGAATGCTCTGCCCGTAGCTGAGACCCATCTGCAACATCATGGCGTTCGGGTCGCTGCGACCAAAAAATGCGTTGCCACCGCCTGGGCCGCCACCGCCGCCGCCGCCCGGGGGATCGAAGTTGATCGATGCAGTTTGCAGGGGCTGCATGATTTCAGCTTATGACCGGTGAAAAAAGAGGGAGCGAGAAAAGAGAAAACGACTAGAGCGCGCGCTCACGTCTGAGTGCAGCGTGAAACAAGGTTAACTCTGCTGCTGAAGTCACCTTGCGTAGGTGTTTGTGTGCGTATAAGTCTCACGCAGCTCTCGTGCTTCTCGGACTGTGACTATCCACAGTGACACATGTGCGTCCAGAGCATACCAGATATGGAGGCGAGTGAGCGAGGTGGGTAGAAGGAGGCACGGAGAGAAGTGAGGTGTGTGTGTGGAGTAGAGGGGGAGCAAAGATGTAAAAGGAAATGGTGGCGATAGAGCAGCACATGAGGCACATAAGCAAATACACTTTCGGACGGCAAACGTGTAAAGGAACGTTGCCGCGCTGCAACGAGTTATCTACATGACCACGCATGTGATTCTCAGCCCCCCCCCTCTTCGCAACTCACAGAGCAGAAACGAAAGCGGGAGAAGGTGTTGTCCGCTAGTAGGCTGCTTAGACGTTTGGCACCCTTCACTCTCTTTTTTCATGGGAATACAAAAGACAGGACCTGGAGGTTGTGTGGTGTCTGGGGGGGGGGGGAGGGGGAGGTGGTCCGCAGCTGCAGGGCGCGTGGGAAAGATATGCGCACTGCCTTACCTCCTCATAAGCAGACACGCAGAGACAGTTTATCCGCCACAAACACGTTACTTTCTTGTGTTATTAGACGCAACACCAGATAGCGAGAGCACCAAAAGTGACCACACACACACACAGATGCTGTATGCATGTTTATACATACCTGAATAGGTGCAGTTTTCATACGTCCTTATCTCGGGCAGCGCAACACGTGACGTTTTCCTAACGACTCGCCAGTGCCCTTGCAACTCACACGGGCTTCAGACATCCAGCAGATTATTTCTTCTTGTTTACGGAGCAGAGAAACTTGAAACGTTCAAAGCACTCCTTGGCTGTCTTGCTTTCCACCATCTTTGCAATTTTCTGGAACTTGTCCTTCTCCTTGTAGTCCTTCAAGTCACGCAGGCCCTGCTCCAACTGCTTCTGCTGCTTCAGAGACCAGTTCTCCACAGACGAGACAGCAGGGCTGGGGGCCGAGACATGCGAGGGTGAGGCGGCGGCGGCAGTGGGGTTGCCAGACCCTGCGTTGTGCAGTGCAGCGGTTAGCTCGCTCACTTTGGCCACGGCCTGCTCCTCCGTAAAGCGATGACGGAGAACGTTGCAGACCTTGATCCAGCGGTCGACGGTGCCAGGTGGGTACTTGGCCGTCGCCTTCTGCAGCCGACTCAGATCCTCCTCCGTCCACTCTGGTCCCGCATCGACAGGTGCCTTTGCTGCCACCGCTGCGGCCTCTTTTTTCTTCGCTGCCGCCGTGGTCGCGTCGCCGTCCTGCACCTTCTTCACAGCCTCGCCGTAGCGGTTCACACCGCAGTGCTGCTCCATCTTTTGAATGAGCGCGTTGAACCGTAAGACGGCCTCCACCTCCTCGTCCCCTTCCATATCCTTGGTCTGCGAGTTGCTCGTGCGCGGTCGGCGCTCTGCCGGGCAGGCCAGTAGGACATCGCGCAGTTTCTGCGCTTCGGTCGCGTTGGCGACCTTGGAAAAGAGCCACTGTACATTCGGGCGGCGCACACAGTCTGCGAGGAGCTTGTTTGTCGGGGTCTCGTCCAGGAGCCCGTGCTGTCCAAAAAAGTCCAACACCGCCGTCTGTGCCTCACGCATCGCCTGCTTCTCCTCCTGCTGTGCATTCATCTTTGCTTCTTCCCTCTCCTTCCGCTTTCGGACCTCTTCAGCGCGGCGGCGCTCCTCCTCGGCCGCGAGCTGCAGCCGGAACGCCTCTCGCTCTCTCAACTCCTTGAGGCGTTTCTCTTCCTCCTCCTCTCGGCGACGGCGCAGGCGTGGGTCGTTCTTACGAGCCCGGTCAACCAAAAGTCGAATGCGCTTCTGCTCCTCCTTGTGGAAGTGGCTCAGATGGCGCGCGTTCTCGCGCTGGTAGTAGCGCTTCTCCTCGCGGGGCATGGTGTCGTCAATCTCCACCAGGTCCGCCAGGTGTGAGAAGTCGCGCCAGCTCTGAAAACCTGTCCAGCGGTCGTAGAAGCGGAGCACCTCGGCGTACGACGTCTTGTCTGTGCCGAGGGAGGGCATGGCGGGGACGCTGCTCCACTTCTTGTTGCGTTCAAAGACCGGGCCGAAGGTGCTGAAGAAGGCGTCCACCTCCACCTGCTCTCCAGGGATGGCGTCGTCGAACGGCCGCGAGGAGTCGTAGGTCTGGCGCGTGTCTGGATCGCCAAGGATGTCGAAGGCGCGTTGCACCTGCTTGAAGAGCTCATCAGAGTGGTTCTGCTGCTTGTCGGGGTGCGTCTCCAGGCAGCGGCGGCGGTAGGCTGCCTTGATTTGGTCGTCAGTCGCTCCGTCCTGCTGCTCTAGTTTTAGTACCTCGTACCAGTCAATCAGCATGTCGTCGTCAGTCAGCTTCACGAACTTTTTCTTGCGGGAAGAGAACTGGTAACGGGCACTGTCTCCGGCGCCATCATCGTCATCTGCATTGTTTGCACCATTGCTGCCTGCGCCAGCGGCAATGCCATCGGCCTCTTCCGCGGCCCACTGCTGCGCCACATCAGGGTCAGCCTGTGCTTTCTGCATGCGCGCATCCTCGTGCCGCAGCTGTGTCGTGAGGGCGACAGTGTGACAGAACGCTTCTCCTTGCGGAATGACGCGGTACGCCTCGATCCAGCGACTCAGCTGCGGCGGCGTATCGGCCGCGACGGCATCGGTGCCGGTGCTTGGCTGCGTCTGAGGCCACTCGAGCGCCTTCTCACCCGACTTCAAGACGGGCAATTCAATCGATAAGACCTGCATTGCGGGCAGTTGCCGCTGCTGTAGTGACGGTGGTGAAGTGTAGGGGGAAAGAGATGCCCTCGAGTATGTCCGTGAATGGCGCTTTTAACGCAGACCCACAGGCACAGACGTCCTCAGAGCTTCTTTCGTAGGTGTGTGTGTGTGTATGTCTGTGTGTGTGCGCCCTAAAGGGGCAAATATACAGGGGAAAGAGAGCTGGGGAATCAGCTGCATCTCAACAGTAGTGACGCCATGGAGGTCTTCGGCGTCGTAGCCGCATTATGTAGTTTGTGTGAATGCCTGCACCTCACAAGCGCATGAGGGAGGGCTGCGGTGATAGACAGCACACAATCGGATTTCGGCCAGAGAGTAAAAAATACCTCAGCTGAAGCCGACTAGGATATCGGAGGAGGTCGGGCAGATACGTGAGGAGCCGGCAGCTCGTCTACCTCATTCGCGTAGGGCGACATCTTGTCCAGCGAATGTGTGGCCCGTTGTTCGCCACGGCATGAACGCGCCGGCCCATACCAATAAAGCGCTAGCACTGTTCGTACTGCTGTAGGCGCATCTACGGAAGCGTCCCACGCTCGGCCCCCCTTTTCTTTTTAGTCCTTCTTGTTTTGCTAAACAAGCAAAGTGACATGGGCTCTCGTTCTTGGCAGTGAGACGAACAACAATCAAAACACAACAGAGGCGAAGGCACACATGAGAAGGAAGAGGAAAGGAGACGCAGACCAACGGATTAGCAACATCTGCCGAGATGCGAAGGGGCACAGAAGCGACACCATAGAGGAGGAGAAAGGGAAAAGGTAAAATAACAACAAGGACTGAGGGGCCACAGACAACGCGCCTACACGTCCATGCACACCAGAAGAGACCAAAGGAGGACAGTGACGAAGTGGAAGAAGGTGGAGACAGATAGAGAGAAAGGGGAAGTCACGGCAACAGGACAGGAAAAAGAAAACCCAACAACAGCAGCGATAGAGAAAAGAAAAGTGGCTATGAAAGGGTCCGTGGAGGGAGAGGGGAGAAAAAGGGGAGTGCACGAGAAGAAAACGAGACGTACCAAGCACATCCACGCGGGTCAATGGACAGAAAAGAGGGAGTTGAACTTCCTTCGATTTCTTGAGTGTAGATGTGTAAGACGAGGGGGAGCGGGATGGAGGACGCAGACAGAGGGAGAGACAGACGCACATACACACATTCGCTTGCGTGCATGAATGCGAACCGTGCAAAAGAAAGAAAAAAGGCGAGGGTGTGAGTGAGGGGGAGAGGGAAAGGAACGAGTTGGCTTCCATAGTGTGCTCCCTACGCCTTGATGTATGTGTATACAAACATGCGTGTGGGTATGGAGTGGCTCACTTACATCTTTCTCTCAGCGCGTGCGCCCATGCCTCCCTCCTCTCTCCCGCTTTCTTCCCCTCCTCCCCCTTCCATCTGTCGATCTTGGCTTCTCCGTGCGTGTGTGTATGTATGTTTACGGTTTAGCTTGATTGCGGGATGGACAAGGAAACGAGGAAAAGAAAGGCAGAGAGACATGCAGAAAGGAGGAGCAGGAGGGAGAGAAGAACAAGTCGACAAGGGGGAAGTCATGCATGCCTCGTTAGTGCTTCAAAATATACCTCCCTTTTTGTCTGTTTTGTCGGTTTCTTTTCTCGCCTCTTCTTATTTTGTTGTTGTTGTTTGGGTGGTGATGAGATGGCGGTGGCAGTGGTTGCTGCTGCTGCTGCTAGTGGCCATGATGGTGGGGTAGAGAGGGGCTTTATTTTCCTCAGCTATCCAGAGGCAAACACGCACAGAGGGAGAGAGGGAGCAAGAGATGCCCAAGAAGGAAAGAGCGTTATTATCTGGAGACGAGAGGTGATGGTGGGAGGGGGAGGGTAAGGGGGTCGTGGCGGCGGAAGCAGAAGAGAAGAAAGAGAAAGATACCCCCCTCCCCCCACACATACCTACAGTCGTGCACAGGGATAGACATATGGGAAGAGACACTTCCACGGACATAAGATGCATTCATGGGATCAAACGACAGCGAGCCACAGGAGTGAACACAAGCATGAAGAAAAGAGCACAAGATGGATTGTAGCTTACCACAACAGACGCATAAAAATGCACACAAACTCTCAAAGGTGGCGGGGGAGGGTCAGACGAATGAAAAATCAGAGAAGCAAAGAGGCATGTCAGGGTCACGTAGGTGGAGTACATCCCCGACAAAACAAGAAGAGAGAGAGAGAGTGAAGAGTATGTGAGTGATGGGGGCAAGGTTGAATCAGCATTAGCGAGGTTAGGCACACACACACACAGGTGGGTGGCCGAAGAGCTGATCAACCACCACCCCAATCCGAGAAAGCAAAAGCAGTACCCACGACATCAGCAAAAGCGACTGCACAAGAAGGCACGCCCGGGGCACTAAAAAACAGCAATCCGCAAAAGCTGTGGGTGCGCGTACGCGTGCGAGAGGAGTGGAGGTGCTTTTCAGTGCTTTTTTTTGGGCGCTACTACCACAGAGGGCCCCAGCCGAAGTACATCGTCGTGTAGTTGTCGACGCGCGTCGCCTCGTCAATCAAGAAGCTTACCTGCTCCTCCGGCGTCATCGCCAGCGACTGTGTCCGCACGGCAGTGTCGTCGAAGGCAGTTGACATGTACAGGAGGTCTGGCCGGCGGCAGCTATCTTGCGTGGTGTTGAAGATATTCACCTTGCTGTGGTCAATCGCCATCTCCATCCCGCGCAGCTTGTTACGAATACGCTCTGCAATGTCTTGCGGCGACCGGCTCTTCTCCATGATGTTCTTCATCTTGCCCTTGTACTGCACGATCGGGTCGTGGACAAAGGCGGAGAGCAACGCCATGATGCTATCACGGTTCTTGTGCAGTGTTGTCTGCGTGCGCGTCGCGGAGGCGCGGAAGACGCCATCCACACCGAAGACCTCCATCCCATTCGTCAGCATGCGCGTGAGACGGAACGGGATCGTCTCGGGCAGAACATGGCGCAGTCGACCGACATCGAAGCTATCGCCAAAGTCAATGTGCACAATCTTGCCAGAGGACATGGAGATGAGGATGTTGCCGAGATGCCGGTCACCAAGGCCGAGTACGTAGCCTACCATGGACATGGTCGCCAAGGACACCGTGAAGGCAGTTCGGCGGTCAAGCCACTGCTCCGCCGTGTTGGCGCGGTGCCACATTACTCGAGAAACGTCAACAGCTTCGCAGTGCTCACTCTGCATCACAAAGTCCAGTATCTCTGTGCGCTGAATGAGGCTGAGCTTGTCCCAGTTGCCGAACGACCCAACGTACGCGCGCAGCACGCTCGACTCCTGATGCGTGCGCACGTTCGAGATGTTGGTGCGATAGTTGCAGATGGTGTTATTGATCGTGTTTGCGTTCTCAACCCAGCCCAGCAGCCCCACGTTGGAGCTGATTGGGATGACAGGGAAGCGGTGGATGTACGCGCTGCTCGGGATGCGGGTGTGGCTCAGCAGCACGTTCACCATGCCAAGCAGCTGCATGACACGTTCGTCCATGCGGATGTCCTCGTTGCCCTTCAGGCAGTACGTGTAGAGACAGCCATCCGAGCCGTTGAGCTGGATGCGGCGCGGTCGCTTCTTCGACGGGATGACGTCCAGCTTGGAGCTAAAGGACGCGATAGTTGGATAATGATCGCAGCAGTGACCGTCGTACTCGCCGAATACAGCCACGGAGAGGTTGCGCAGGTGCAGCAGCGGCTCCATTGCCTTCTGCGGCTCGCGCCCCAGCTTCTCAGCCACGTGCTTCGAGATCTCCTCGATGAGTTGGCTGACAACGCCCGCCGCTTTTTCTCGCTGCCCGTTTCGGTCGTCCTCCATGACCATCTGCACAAACTGGCCGATGTCGCCGACGGTGAAGAGAAGGTGACGCCGATTGGCGTGGAAGATGTCGAGCGTGTTCTGCAGACGGCGGTACACCTCTTCAGGGTCCTCCTCGTACTCGGCGTTCGGGTTCCACGCAGCGGCGACCTGGCTCAGGTTCTCACGAATCTTCTCGATAGGAATGGCGGACACGTCCACAAGGAGCTTCGCCACCGCCTCGGCCTCGTGGAAGATGCGCTTTGGGCAGTGCTGGATGATGCCATGCACAATCTCCTGCTTCCGCGCCATCGGATTCGAGCTGTCGGACATGAAGGGTGTACCCGGCACTATAATAGTCTCGTCTCCGTTGTTGTTGACGGCGCTGTTATTGCTGCTGCTACTGGAGTCCGACATCATCACCACGAGGAGCGGAAAGACAGTCGCCTGTGGATGCACCTCGCAGAGGGAGCGCAGGATCATGCCAATCACTTCGCGGATGTCGTGACTGTCGCTGCTAAGGTGGCCGATAAGCTGCGGAATGGTCTGCACCCAGTGATCAATGGGGATGCGTGATATACTGTCAGCCACCGTCTCCTTCAGAAGCGCCACTCCGTTGTGGATCACCCACAGTTGCAGCAGACGCATGACGGCCGGTAGCGCCTCGGAGGAGTCTATACAACGGCAGATAGCGCTAACAAAGCCCTGGTGCGCCGCCTCCACGAAGGTGCGCTGGTCCTCTGGCGAAAGATTGTGGTCGCGCTGCTGGATGCGATAGTTCATCAGGCCCCAGCTGTGCCACGCCTCGTAGCTCGACGGGACTGCGCGGATGGCCTTGTGGAAATGGCCCAGTTCCTCCTCGCGGAAGCCACGCTGCCAGAAGGAGTCGGCGTGCAACTCCTGCTTCCACGTGCCGAGCCGCAACTGCGCGTCCCCGTAGCATGCGGGGTTGTTCTCCACCAGGTCCTTGCCGCAGTCGCGCAGAAACACTTCCATGGACTCAACAGCGGCCTGCCGCTTTCCTTGGCTCCACAGATGCGTGATGAAGCCGACGGCCACCTTCGGATTCTTGTCCACCGACGACAGCGTCGCCGCCGTGATGCCTTCCACTGACCCAGGTGATGCTGCACTCGTGCTAACAACGTTGCTGCTGCTTCCGCTGAAGGAGCCGTGCCGAAGCCAGCTCATGGCCCACTCCGTCAGCTGTGGGTGACTCGCCTGCCGGGTCTCACAGAAATGCAGAATCATGTCTGCCATCTCGTCCGTGCTGAGCACGAGCGAGTGCAGCATCAGCGAGCGCAGGCTCGGCTGCAGGGAGTCCGGCTTCAGTGAGTGGAACCGGTTGTTCCACCGCTCGTAGATCTGCTGCCGGCCCTTGGCGGAGCGGCAGTGGCAGTAGTCAATGATCTCCTCCATCTCCGTGAAGTGCTGTAGCATGGTCAAGCTCTCGTAGGCGTGCATGTAGCTGAGCGGAAGAAGAGTGCGCAGGCTCTCATCAATCACGAGTTTTGACTCTGTGATCATGTGGCGCAGGCTATCGTAGGCGGCGCTGCTGTGCTCCGTAATGGCGTTCTTCAGCGCCACACCGTTGAGAAAGAAGAGGCGAAGCGCTGTGGTGTGTCGCTCTGACATGGAGAGCCGCTCCGCGAGGTGTTGGACGTCGTCCCATTGTCCGAGTAGCCACGCCGCCGTTGCACCGCAGCGTGCGACCGTCGAGGACACGTACGCCTCCGGCCGTGCGCTGACCTGCATGGCTACGTCATAGGCCCGGTTCCACTCACCGCACAGGGTGAGGGTGCGCACGTAGCCTTCTAGAATGTGTGGCGGTACTGTCATATCGCGCATCGCCTGCTGTGTGATGGACTTCGCGTATGTGTGCTGCGCCTTGCTCCACCAGCACAGTAGCTCGTAGCCGAAGCCTGCTTGGTCCTCACCGCCTTCGTAGCGAATAGCGCGGAAGAGTCCGACGACGGAGTCCTGCATTTCACGCTGGCTGTAGAGCCACGCTAGCGGCCAGACCGTCTTGTGAATAACCTCCCGTGGCATCTTCGTGCTCCGGTAGAGGTTGAGCATGGCCAGAAGACGATTCTCCAGGTAGCTGAGCGCCTTGTCATACATACGGGTTCGCTCTGCAGCGCGCACAATGTCTTCTGTCGAGAAGAGCATGTTCGGCTGCGCTGGGATGTGCGCCCCGACAAGGTGCACATTAGTGTTGCAGCTGTCAGTGCTGGGATCGTTGCTGTGAGTGGTAGCGGTGCTGATGACGTGAAACTGAGTGGCCGTCCCCGGGTGTTGCGGCGCGTGAGAGTCGTAGCGACACACGATGGAGTTCACAAGGGGCCTATAGCTTCCCATGACATGCACACCCGCCCCGCCCAGCACACTAGCCGACGGATGGACGACGTTGGTGGCGGCCATCGAGCCCTCCGGCTTGCTCTCGCTGTCGTTCCCGTTGAGCGTTTCCACAGGCGAGCAGCTGCGCTGCTCCGCCGCTGCCTTCTGGGCCGATCCCTGTAACATCGGCGAGTCTATGTGCTGCGGCTTCTGCCGTTCAGTCCTGGTCTCCGCATTCTCGTTGTCATCAAGAGAGGTGAGCTCGTACATGCCCGCGTCACGGCCAGAGGCGTTGCGGTGGCCGTTTGCGCTATTGGAGGGAGTGGTAAGTGGTGTTGAGCCGCCACTGCCGGCCTCATCGCCTGCTACCTCGGTACCGCCGTTTGAGCTGCGCTGGAGAGTCCCCCCTTGCCGTCCGCGCACCTTCGCCATGTGTAGCTGATCGATGGGTGCATCGCTGGAAGTGGAGAGCTCCACCTTGGGCAGCCCTGTTGACGCGGAGCTGCGGGTGCGCAGAGAGACAACGTTGTTCGTGCTACTCGTCGTGCTGCGCAGCAGAAGCGACCCGCTCTCGGAGGGATGACTGAAGCGATGATAATCGACTCGCCGCATCGACCGCACCACCTCGAGCACATCCGGCTTTACGTTCGGCTCGTTATGGTCGAGGTAGTCAGCGAGGCCAAGACATTTGCTCGACAACTCATGATCAGAGCAATTCAGCACGAGGGTCAGCATCTCGTTCAGCTTTCTGATTTGGTCAGCTGACAGGGACTCGTAAAGGCACTTGAACGAAGGCAAGAATAGTCCCCGACGCAGGGGTTCATGCTTGTCGAGGAGGTCCACCATCATGCGGAACGCCGGGTGCGGGGAGACGAGAATGATGTACTTCTGGAACTCGGCGAACCACTCGCGCAGCTTGCTCTCCTTGAGGCGGAAGCCCAGTTCCACATGCTTCATGAAGAGGTCGATTTCTTGACCCGCTGTGTCGGTTCTGAACTTCGGCGCCATGTCCTCCTCCCCCGTTCCCCCAAAGGTCTCCGGCACGTTTGTGCGACGCAGATATGACCCGCCGCCAGCCGCCCCGCTCGCTGCTGCTGCTGCTGCGCCACCACCGGTGGTAGGGGCGCCGAAGCCGCTGATATTGACTAGCGGACCAATCCCTGAGCTCCCTGGATTCGCCACTCCCAGTCCGCCACTGGCACTGCCTGCCACTGGCCCCCCGGGGGGTATCGAGGAGTTAGCGCCGCTGCCGGCGAGGTCCGTTACGCTAGCCGCCGGCATGTTCATGGCGTTGAATATGGAGGACCTGGTCGGGTTCGTCATGTGTTCCTCCCCTTCACCGATGCGGTCGCGCAGCATTTTGATCGTGCCGCGGCCGCTGGGATGCAGCGCTGCCAATACCTTGAGCGACTCCCGCACCCCTGGGGTGGAGAGGCGCGGGCCGAGATCTTCGTTCAGCTCGCAGTGCCGCGTTAGGATGCAGATGCCGTGTAGCAGCGACGAGAAGAACTGCACCGCCTTGAGCTCGCACACGATGTGCACGGCAGCGCAGAGGGACTGGCTGCGCACGTCTACCAGCTGATCGGACTGCTGCAGGAAGTGCAGTAGCATCGGAAACACGACAGGGATGCAGTGTGGCGGAATGTAGCTAGTATTCAGCACAATCTCCACGACACGGAGACAGAACTCGCGCGATTCAGTGCGGTCCTGCAGCGCCACGTCCACCAGCCTCGGATACAGCCACGCCCACGACTCCGACTGATCCTTGCCGGACAGCTTGCCTGGCTTGAGCGCGCCCACCACCTCCAGAACAGCGCGGAAGAGCGGGCGGTCTTTTGGAGTCCATAGCTGCTCCAGCAGGACCACAATTTCAGGCAACATTAACCGCACGATACGCTCGTGCCGCATGGCGGTAACGGCTGCCAAGACGTGCAGCGCTTCTACCCGCAGAGCCGGGCTATCCGTGGCGCGCTTTGCGATCTGCAGCACCGCCCGCACGGCGTGGACGCCGCCGACAAGGTCCTTCTTATCTTGTGTGAAACGGATGAACTGGAGCAGGGTGCGCAGAGCCTGAGAGCAGACGGCGTCGGAAAGCGACGCGTCCAGCACGCGGCTCAGCGTGCGGTATACGATCACTGTGTAGTCGTAGGTGAGCTCCAGGTCAGCCTCATTCTGGATGACAGCCTCTTCCTTCTTCTTTGCGGTTGTCGCGACGGGCTGCGCGGAGGGATCGATGGCACCGAGCTGTCCGAATAGCGTGAGCATACTCAGCGATTCGTTGACAGTGCAGGAGCTGCCGGTGTAGACGTGTGTCAGCGCGGTGATGAGCTCCTGCTGCTTACGTAGATCTGTCGAGGAACTCGGGATGCACATTTCGTGCATGTGCACGAGAACGTTGATGGCAGCATGGCTCAGTGTCGGGGACGGTGACTGCTTCAGTATCTCCACAACTGGGTTGTAGAGCTCCAGAACGTCGTCCTGGTACTGCAAGATAGCCTTCTCATCTTTCGTCAGCGCCTGCAGGATGGCTTCGAGCGTCTTGAGAATGGAAAGCAGCACTACGTCTGGAACGCTGACCTCTAAGAGACGCTTGCGAAAGGCATAGAAGACGCGGCTAAGGTGGTTGTTAAGTTGACGAATGCACAGTCGAGTAAAGGTTTGCAGGTCAGCCATACTGCGCAGAAGTATGCCCACGTCGTTCGTGTACTCAAGCACCACAACACACGACTCCACGGTGACGTACAGGCTCTGCTGCACCGCCACGACAGAGGGGGAAGGCTTGGAGTCCTGCGTGATGGCGACGAGCAGCTCCACCGTTTTCTCGCGCACCAGTGGTGTGCTGTTCAAGAAACTCAGCAGTGAGGATAGGATGCGCTGCTCCGATAAGAAAGGGCGCAGGTTCGAGGCGTTCGCCAGCAGCGTAATCTCGTACAACCCACACTGACGGTCGACCTCTATCAGGACATTCTTCATATACGTTTCCAATATCTCTGTCACACGAGTGGAGTAGGTGGAGGTCTTGTGCTCCTTCGCGTACGCTATCCACTGCCGCAGACTCGATATGATCGTCTCGCTGCTCTGCTGCCGTACGAGTGGATCCTCGTGACGCTGAAAGGCAATCACCAAGTTCTTAAGATCATGCAGATGTTGTACTGACGTTAGGGGCCGTTCTGTGAACACCTTTAGTGCCACAGTCAAGTCGTTCTTGATCGCTGGCGGCGATGCTGCTGCGGCGTTTCCTCCACCTGCGCCGCTGTCTCCTGGCACTGTGTGTGGTACGGAGCTGAAGGGCGGGCCGATCGACGCGGGGAGCGGGGTGCAGTGAAGTGGTCCGCCAGCACCGTACGGGGCGCCGCTGTTCGCGTCGCCGCTGCCGACGGTGTAGGCGGTGTCGGAACCCAGAAAGCTGCTGTTCCCCGAGAGAGGAGGACCAGCGGTGGAGCGCACTGCCCCCGATGAGCTCGGGGTCACGCCGCTCGTGCTGCCTTCATGTCGGTGCATTGCCGCGCTCTCGCCTGGCCGAAAGTACTGTGTGAGTCGCCCCACTGCTCCACCACCGATTGGTGCGTTGCATGTCCCTGGCCGAGAGACCGTCATCACCGGCTCCGAGCCACTACCGGAGCTGAGCGGGTGAGACCGGACAGCGCGAGAGGCATTGTTGCTTGCCGCGCTCGAAAAGACACCGGTGTTACCATCGCCGCCATCGCGGCTGTGAAAGCAGTGGTTTTGCCGCTGCGGCTGTTGCGAAGTGGAGCTCGACAGCTGAGCTGTAGGCTGGGGCAATGTGGCCACCGCCGCCAATGGTGCGAAAGGCTCCTTCAGCACGCTATCCACCAGCTTGTCCAGGGCTGTCTGCACATCGGCGCACAACTGAGGACACGAGTTTTGTATTGCACGGAGAGAGTCTACTAGGGACTGGGTCAAGGTGGCGTGGGCAAGGTACGGTAGGCAGCGCTGTACAACGTCGTCAATGGTCACGGTGTGGTGTCCGCTGAAGCTGGAGGCGTTGAAAACCGGTGCGTTGGTCGAGGTAGGGGAGGGACTGAGGGAGCACGTGACTGCCGACCGCTGTGAGGCTGTCGCAACGGAGATAAATGGGGCGCTGGCCTGATCGTCGTTGTCGTCACCGTTGTGGCACAAGAGGTGCCGCTGAAGCGCCGAGGGCGAGGACGTGCTCGTTTCGCTACCGGAGCGCAGCTGCGGCTGGAGGTGCGCCGAGGTTGTTAAGTTGTCGCGGCTGGAGTACCACGAGGTGTTGTGTGCCTCAGCCATGGAGGGTGATAAGGAGAGGTTTTGATTGGCGTACTGCACTGTGGGGCTCGGTAGTGTGGTAGATGTGCTGACGTGGTCTCCGTGGTGTCCACCCATGGGCGCCACCGATGTCGCGCCTCCGCTGGCCAAGGTCGAGGACGCGCAGATGGCTGCCATGATGGACCAGCACGCCTCCTGTGTCTCCGGGCGGGATATGTAGCGATGCAAGATCGACTCCAAGTTTGTACGATTTGTCGTGTCAAGCACGCGATACCCCACACTGCGGATAAAGGAGGCCACATTGTGTAACTCGTGTGCCTTGAAGCGTTCATCGCGAACGTTCTTTACGGGATCCATGATGATAGCGCAGTACGTGGTGCGGCGCGGTGTAGACGCAATGTCGACCGGTGCAATGGCTGGCACGAGATCGCACACTGCGCTGCGCACCTGCAGCGACTTGGACACCCGGTGCTGCTCCGTGACGAGCACGCACAGCTGCGGTATCACCTGCCTGTCGATTGCCGAGAGCCCGCGACTGCTGAGGAGGGCGTGCAGCGCCTTCAGGGCCGATACAATGTGACTCTCGTTGTGCTGACTCGCGTTCAGAGCCCGCATGCATTCATCACAGAGGCGCCGGCTCTCCAGCACCAGCTCGTTGGGTCGCATGCTGCTTGTGTTTCGGAAAATGGCGACGAGGCACTCGTAAGCGGCTTTGCGGAGCAGCGCGTCGGGGCTGCCTGTGAGCATCATGCCGAGTTGAATCGCCTGGGCGCGAGTTTTACCAGAGATGTAGCGCGGGTTCACCTCCGCAGTGGCGGCGCAGCCCAACATGACGGAGAAGAACTGCGCCGGAAAGGCTGCCTTCACCTGCTGCACACGGCCGTGTAGCTGCAAAAGCGCCTGCTCGCAGTTTTCGCGGAGCTCCTTCTGCACAAACGCCTTCAGCGGTGGCTCCGGCCCCGGGTAGCGAGCATCTGCCTCCAACAGGAGCTTGTACACCCGCTGCGCTTCTCTGGCAGTCTTCTCAACCCCGCTCTGCCGCAGTACCGATAGGCTGCGGCAAAGGCGAGTGTACTTGGAGTGAGGACTGGCGTAGGCGATTGGGATTAGCGCCTCTATGAGGCTCACCGCGAGCAGCAAGGAACGCTCGTTTGGCGTCCGCGACAGCTCCGCCAGGACATCGCGGATGCGCTGCTCCAGAAACGTGTCTCTCGACAGAGGGTCGAAGTTCGCCAGCGCGCGTGCTTCGATGGCGTCCACAGCGTCTCGCAGCACCGCCAACGCGTGCGGACTGTCCACAGAGCATTCCAGCTCCCGTAACAGCTGGTTCACCTCCTCGTCATTTGCATCTGCGAGGATCCTGCCGGCGTTGGGATTAGGTCCGTTCGGTGAGCCAACGTCGCCGTCACCGAGTCTGTACGCTGCTGCCGATCCGAAGTCCGTAAAATTTGTGCGTGTGCCACTGAAAAGCACACCGGCCACGGCAGAGCTCGTCTGTGCGGCGGCGGAGTTCGCACCCGCGATGGCCGGCGCCTCACGGCCGCGGAGCGCCACGCTCGGCTCCAGCCAACTTCTATTGCTACTCACGACACTGCTGGGGGTCGGGCCTGTCAGAGATCGAGGAGAGCGCTGCTGCTGCTGCTGCACGCCAGGAGGCTGTTGTGAAACCGAAAAGACTTGCTTCTGGCTCTGAACATGTGGTAGCGGACCAATTGGGTGTACAAATCGAGCGCTATAAAAGGCGTTACTTTTGACGTTTGCATGGGCAGCTAACGCGCCGCCAGCGGCACCTGAAGAAATGTTCATTCCTGCAGCGGGGCCACCCATGCCAGACGCGGTCAGTCCTGGAGGTCCATGCTGATGCAAGTGCTGCTGCTGCTGCTGCTTCTGGCTAGCGTGGGTGGGTGCTTGCGGTACGGGATGCTGCGAGTGTTGAGATCCAGACACCTGGCCACACGCCGTGGTCCAGTGCAGCTGCTGCATTCCCAAAGTTGAAGATTTTCAGAGAGAGAGAGAGAGGAGGAGGGGGGGTAGAGGTGGCGGAGGCAAAAGCAGAGAAGAGGAAAAAGAGAGGAGGCAAGCACACTCACAAGGGGGAGGGGCGAAAGTGGTGGAGGACGAGAAAGAGAGCGAGAGAGGCGCCAACCTTCTTCACATCAGTCACCTCACCAACCCACAGAAAGCTACGCAAGGATGAAAAGAAGACGAGAAGCTTACAGGTCTGCCCCAAGACAGTGAGCCAAAGACAAGCACCGCGACAAGAGAGAAGGAAAGAGAAAATGCCGATACCACGCAAGTGACACAGAGGGAAAAGAGGAGGAAAGAGCTTAGGAAAAACAATGACGTGATTAGACGGTGTTCAAAGATACAGACAGGCACAGGCGGAAAGACAGGCGCACCCCTGCCCTACAGGAACGTCAAGTGTTTCCCAAGCTTTCAAAGCTGTCGCGTGCGCACACACGGTTGCCGGAAAGACACTCACAGCTTCTGCAGACAAACAGGCGCAAACACTGCGGCACCACGAACGCACGGGAGAGAGAGAGCGCGAGGAGAAAGAGGAGAGAGAGAGCAGCACACCCCCCAAGGGGAAATATCGAGGGGCGTAAGCAAAAGATGCACTGGGGAGTCGTTTTCGAGAGTTACAGGAAAAAGAGAACAGCAAAAAGCTAAAACGTATGTGTGTATGAAAGGCGAAGACAGACACCGACACAGACAGAGAGAGAGACACACACACACAAGGGGGGGGGGGACCGAATGTGACCAGGAATAGCGATCGAGAGAGAAGCAGCGTGCAGGAGATGAGAGAAAAGGAGGGGAGTTGACGTGGGGAGATAGCGGAGGGAAGGATACGTAGTCAACCGCCAGCACCAACTACTTACGCCAAATCTTTCCCTCTGAAGTTGCGACGTCGCCTTGCTCGACTATTCTTCTCGTTCCCTGGCTGGCGCTTCTCGCGGAAACGCTTCTTTTTCCGTCTCACTTTTTCTTCACCTTTGATGACTCAGGAGCCGCTGGAGGTTTGTGTGCGAAGGATGCCTTTTTTCCCTCTCGAATTCTGCGTGTTGCATGCACGTCTGGTGTCCACCGTGCACACTGAAATGGGTTAATGCGTGTGTGCGTCACAAGAGATGGGCTGATAGAGTGAGGGAGAGAGGAGAGGCAGAGGTGAGGCAAAGAGGGTGAGAGAGAGAGAGAGGGACAAGAAGGAAAGGAAGGGAAAAAGAGAAAAGAAGGGGAAGAGGAAAGATGTGCTGCTGCTGAGTACGACGAAATAAAGGAAGAAGAAATGAAGAAACCACAGAAACAAACAAAAATGCTCCCACACTTACCTTTTTTATTCTCCTTTTCGGGAAAAAACTGACGTGTGTGTGTGTGTGTGTGTGCATGTGTGTGGCGCACGGAGAGAGAGGGAGAGAGACAAACAGGTGTGGTAGAGGGGGTCAGTAGACGGAAGGAGCAAGGGGGTGTGAGAAAAAGAGAGAGGAAGTGACGAGAACAGTAAGGAAGCAGTTGTTCATACAAGCACAAGATTCCTGCGAAAAGGCACGACAGTGCTTTTTCCTTACCCATTTCACATTCCATATCACCGATTGCCAAATAAGAGGGCGAGTTGCATAGGGCCGTGGGGAAAGGGGGAGGGGAATAGGGGAGGTAAGAGCCGCACTTCACCTGCTCTTTCCCTTCACCCCTCCTAGAAGCCTCACCTCCCAGCTGAATGCACAAGCCGAGAAATGGCGGAGCCGATGGCACATTGCTCACCTGCCGGTACAGGCACAGAAGGTACACAGAAAGAGCAGAGACGATTCCCTCACTTACATTCTTTTCTACTTCTAAGCTCTGCTCAGTTTGTTAGGAATTTCTAAGTGATGGGAAGAGAGAGAGAGCCAACAAGAGAACGGAGAGAGGCAACGCAGCTCTCAAACAAATCACACACACACACACACACACACATGCACATGAGTGCGGAGTGCAATGCCCACTAACGTGCACGATCACGCAGTCGTGCGCAACTGAAGCCACCGAGGCCGACAGCAGGCGCTTTCGCTGGTGTCGCCTTGCTTGTATACGTATGTGTGTGTGTGTGTGTTGAATTTGATGGACTATTGATGTCTTGGAGAAATGTAAGAAACAAAGAGAGGCAGACAATGGTATTTTGGGCAATAGTGATGGTGGCGGTAGGGCGCCATTAATGGACTGGCACCGACCGCGGGCCGAGGTACCTCTATAAAAACCTACGAAGAATACACCGAACAAATCAAGGAACAAGGGGAGCTAAAGCCACATAGAAAGCCCAAGTCGAGTAGAAGAGCGAAGAAAAAGGAGTAGGAGAGAACAGCACCCCCCCATCACACCCACGAATGCATACAGGCGCATACTTGCTTCCCCTTTCCAAAGCCTGTCGCTGATGACGGCGGGGCTGGGACACCCCTCAGTGCCCAGTGCCCCCACTCTCTGTGTGGCGAAGTCAGGCAGCCCCCCTACCCCTGCCAATGCCGAGCCACGCCTGGCGGTGGCGACCAGCAGAATGAGAGCGGCTGTGAGGCGGCCTGCGGAACGGGTGGCTGGATGGGCGGAGCTCGGGACAAGAGGCCGTGCACCGATGACCGAGCTGGCGCGTTGCTGCAACGTGCGTGTCCAGCGCTGCTTCGCACGCCGCGATGGGGTCTGTGGCAGGGTCGGGTGGGGTCGAGTGAAGTTTGACGCCTGCTTGTATGACAAGTGAATGGAGGCGCTGAAGAAAAAAAGAAAATCCCTAACACCAGAAGGGAAGGAGAGCCAAGGTGAATCTAAGAGGAAAGGCTTTGACACGTACAGTGGCCTACCCGTGTGGTCCATGTGCGCACGAAGTTTCGGGAAAGAGAGAGAGACACACACACACACGCAGGAAGAGGAAAAAAACAACTTATATCAACAGACAGCGCTGTGTCTCTGTATTCCTGTAGGGGGATTTGATGAGGGATACAGATAAGCAGCGACATCACGTGCGACGCCACCTACGCAAATGAGCCATGACGCGGTCAAGGAGAGCGAAAAGGAAAAAAAGAGAAGACGGCGCCCAGCAACTGGCCTCCCTTCCTCACTGTGGGGTATACCGTAAGAGAGCGAAAACAGACAAATAACTGCGACCAGGGTGTCACTGGCTGTGGAGGAGGAGAGAGAGAGAGAATGTGTGTGTGTGTGTATGAGTGTGGCACATCAAAGGAGACATACGCAGACAAGAAGGAAGCGAACCAACACACCAAACCCTCCAATAGGGGAACACACAAAGAGGAGGTCTTGCCCGATGATGAATGAGCCCACGCACGCGTACTGACAGACAGACGTACACCCACGGAAAAGTAGGCCAGTAAAGAGTGAAAAGCAAAGACGACGAAAACAAGAGAGAATTGTGCGAAAACGCAACGGGTACAGGAGGGAGAGAAACAAACAAACCGCCATATATGTGTTCACTCTGGACACGCTTTCTAAGGTACACTCGATAAGTTAAGGTTGACGTGGCCGCCAACACGAAAGTTGACGTTCCATAACGACGTACAAGAGCATCACCCATCACACACGAAACAGAAAAAAAAGCATCAAAGGATCAAAAAAGGCGAACACGGGAGTGGGGCTGATGGAAGAGAGCGAGCGATCCAGTGAGAACGAACAAAGCGCACCACCAACTAAACATCAACCCTGTGCGTGTAGTGGCGCTCAACAGAAAAAAAAAAACGGCGATGCTGAGAGGTGGGAGGGAGACAGGAGAGAGAGAGAGACAAAGAAAAGATGACAGCCATAAGAACGGCGATCGAGTGAGAATGAATACGCCAGCTGTACATCTGAGACGGGACTGGAGGTGGTCGATGACATGCCTTCCTCTTCTGTGTGCCCCATTTCTTCCTCTTGTCCTTCTTACAGTGGTTTCTTGGGAGCAGAAGGAAAGGAGGCGAAATACAATGAGGGTGCGGCGGTGATGGAGACTGCTTGAGGGGACACTCACGGCGTGGAAGAGGTGCCGAAAAAAGAGAACCGCGGCAGCATGCGAGGCAACCCAGTTCCAATCATTATTCCCTTACCAACCACTCCCCTTCCCAACGTACATACATTTTCCTCAACTACAACTGCTCTCTCCCCTTCCCCCCTCCACACTCAGGCGACATGGTCAAGGCAGAGTAGAGAAAGAACGAGAGGAGACAGGAGAAGCAAAGGGGCAAGAGAGAAAAAGTACTCGGAATTATGCGTATGGGAGGGAGAGAACAGAATAGAGCAGAGCAGCAGCAGCAACACACACACACACATACACCTGGAGGAGTCCTATTCCCACCATTGCCGCTTTAGTGCTTCATTATCCTCATGTCTGTTTCTCGGGTGGTGATGGAAACAGCCAAGGACTGCGTGTAGGTGTGAGTGCATGCGACGCGCTCGCGTGTGCGGCACAGAAGGCGAGTTCAACACGGTACACACATCCACGCACACCTACACGCTCAGGCCGACCGGAGAAAGACAAGACGTAAGAGGCAAAGAAGACACGTGCATAACAGTACGGCTCCCAAGTGCCAAGCATGAGCAAGCATAAACCTATCAAAACAACTCCGAGATAGAAAAGAGCAAAAAAAAAGAAAAGAGAAGCAACGCACACCCGCACAAGAGAATGGAAGTAGAAGGGAGGAACAGGCCAATACAGCGCACATACAGAGAGAGTGTGTGAGTGTGTGTGTGTGTGTATGTGAGCAACACCGTCAATGACAGCCAAACAAAAAAAGAGCTACAGAGGTGAAGAACGATGATAGCGCTGCCCACACCCGTCCACTTCGCTTGATTCCCCTTTCCCCTGGAAAAAAAAGAGGAAGAAAAGGATAGCGTGAAAAGTCGGTTGCAGGTCGATCTTCCATGATTCATCAACATCATCCCCACATGCCACGTGCGGCCTTGCGATTTAACGCTGGCGATACCTGCCTCCCACCCGCATTGGGTGGAGCTCGATTCATCAGTTTCTCATCGAGTTACACAGCGCTGTCATCGTGACTGCTCTCATGCTCAACGCGTTGAGTGTTCCTCTTGCTTTTCTTTTTACTCGGATGCTCGGCGGCGCGTGTTTGGCCGTGGTGGCGGCTTCGCTGCTGCTGTGCCTTGACTCGCTTCGAGGGACCCGGCTCGTCGTTCTCGCCCATATCGCTCGCATTCACAGGAATCACAACACCGGGGTCCTCTGGCTTTCCAGGGATGCGTGCATGATCGGCGGACGGCGTGGTGTGGCTGTGCGGTCGGCGGGCCTGTCCAGTAGGGTGTGGCGTTGGACTCGATACTGGCTGATGCGATGACTTCTTGCGGGCCAGCACATTTGCCTCGTTTTCCCTTTCTTTTTGACTCGACGCGGCTGCAGCATCCGGAGTGCTATTAGACGAAGCCTGCTCGACACCGCGCCTCGTGTTCTTTGGCGGGTGCGCAGCTCTGCCCTGGTTGTCGTTTTTGCTCTCGCTTGTCATCACCGCCGGCGACCTCGGGAACGAGGGGGCTGGCGTGTCAGCGGCGGCCCCTTTTTCTTCTTCCTGCTGCTCCGCCTGCGGTGACTTTAAACCCTTGAACGCTTCGTCCTTCTTGTGGCTTTTCTGGTTCGACTGGCGACTGTTGGTGTGCCGATCTACTGAACTCTCGGCTGGGGATGTTGGGTGGGACTTCGCTCCTTCTTTCCTCGCCTGCTCGTCGGCTTCCTTGTCTTTTTCACCTTCCTTGCCATTCTTGTCCACCACCTGATCCTTGGTGCTCTTCTTGCTGCTGCACATAGCAAAGAGACAGCTGAAGACACCACCGCTGCGACTCCTAGACTTCTTGTCCTTGGCGTCTCCGTCCTTTGTCTTCTTTGAGCAGCATCTACACTTAATGACGAGGCCACTCTTCGTCTCCTTGGAGTCGCTCTCATTCTCCGTCTCCGAGCAGCAGCCACACGTACTGGAGGGGTTGACCTTCTCCTTCTTGTCTCCCCTGGGCTTGGGGTCACTCTCATTCTCCGTCTCCGAGCAGCAGCCACACGTACTGGAGGGGTTGACCTTCTCCTTCTTGTCTTCCCTGGGCTTGGTGGAGTCACTCTCTTTCACCCTCTTTGAGCAGCAGTCGCACTTAATGACGAGGCAGACCGCCGCCTTCGCCTTGGCATTCTCCTCCTCCGCGCTCTTGTCGGACGAGCCACCTTCATCCTCATGCCTTGCCACGCTCAAAGTGTTCTCCGATGTCTCATCACCAGTACCCATGCTATTCTGCTGAGACGGTATGCTGATAGGTTCTTCCTCACTGACCTTGCCGCTGTCCCTGGCGCCAAACTTCGTGGTTGTTATCGCCTCTGCCTCGGCGTCACTGCCACTGTTTGCCTCTGCACCGCTGCGGTGATGGTGGTGAGAGTCCTTTTTCTTTGCATTTTTAACGACCTGGGGACTCTTGCGGCGCCGTGAGCGACTTCTAGAGAGGGTCGTGAATTCATCATCGACATCCTCAGCGTCGCTGGAGCTCGACGAGGAGGCTGCTCGGGTGCCCTTTGCAGCTGGCGCAGCGCTGGTTACCGGTTCATGCGGCACCTCGCTGCTTTCACTGTCCGAGATGACCCTGTCCAGTTCCTTAGCGTCGAGATCCACCTTGGGCCCGTAGTGACCGTTTGCCTTGCCTTTCTTGCTCGTGACGTTGAGGGTGCCCTCTGTGAAAGGCTCGCCGTGCTCATAGGCACTTTTTTTCTGCTTCTTGCCGGCAGCAGGAGCAGCAGGAGCAGCGGCGGCGCGGTGCTCCGTCTCGCTGTCTGTTCCCTTATAGGCCTTGGCTGACTTCTTGTGGTGGTGGCGGTGATGCCGGCCCACGCGCTCCGGCGTTGCAGCACGACGGCGCGCTACCTCAGCTTCCTCACCTGCGGTCTCCGACCAGTGGGAAGGTGCGGGGCGAAGGTAGTTCTTTTCGTCCTCCTCGCCAACGTAACGAGGGTGTAACTGACCCTGGTGATGGAGCTCTTTCTGCTTGTCCGGCAGCGGCGCGCTGTAGGGACTGTCTGAGAGAGCGGGCTCGCGCAAGTCTCTAGTGTGGTCCCCGTTGCCGATCGCGCCGGCTTTCGGAGTGCCGTAAAGGATGTCGTACAGTGTGTGGCCGTGGCCGTCACCCTCGATCATGTCAATACGTGGTTCCTCTTCATCTTCTTCATCTTCCTCCACTTCCTCCTCGTAGAACTCTTCGTAGTACTCGTAACCCTCCTCATCAGCGTCCGCCTCGTCGCCGAGCTCGTCGTCTCCACTGTAGCTATAGCTGTAGCTGTAACTGTAGCTGTCTTCGTCTGAGTAGCTGCTGCTGGTGTACGCCTCACGCATGTCCTCATCCTCTTTGTCAGCGTACTTCTTTTTCACAACTGCTTGGACTTCTATCTGGATGCGACGGCTGCGGCACGACTGGTTCCCGTCTGCGTCCGCAGAGGAGTCCCACGGACGCTTCCGCCGCGCATGCTCGTCCTCATCGTTCAGCGGCTGCGAGGGGACCAAAACGGTGGTGACTGGCGCCGTTGCCGCAACAGCGGATCCTCCAGGCGTACGGGTCCCACGTCTACCGGTGACCTCATGGTACGGTGCCTGCTGAGGCGCGTCCGCAGCCGAGTATTCGTCACCGGCGGTCGTGCTCGACGGGTAGGCGGCCAAGAACGACGGCGCGTTGGCAGGGGTGCCCTGCAGAATCGCGTAACTGTCGGAGAAGGTGTAGAACGCGCTCGTGTTGGTCGTCTGCGGAGCGGAGGGGGGCGGGGAGCCTTGCGCGTACGTTGCCGCGCCGTGGGGGCCGAAGCGACTTGGACCGCCGGGGCCACCAACGAGGTTGCTGCGCGGCAGCGTCGGGGTGGACGCCTCAACAACCTGCGAAATGTCCGCAGGAAAGGCTGCGCTCGTGTTCGCAGACACAGGCAGGCGCTGTTGCTGACCCGACGCGTTGTTAAGTGGCGTGGCTGCGCTCAAGGAGGCTTGGGGTACCTTGTACGAGTAGGTCAGGTGCTTTGCATCCTTCCTAAAGTGCACTGCCTCGCTGCCCGACGCGCTGTGAGCACCCATGACCCTGACGGCCGCGGCATCTCCCGGGGAACCAGTCTCCGAGCGCCAGTCAGAGCTGTCGCCACTTACTGTGGTGCTGCTGCCCGAATCGAGCGGACTTGGCTTGTCTCCCTGCGGCTCATCGTAGGTGTTCGTCGTCTCATCGTCTGTGGCTTCGAGAGCCTCACGTTCGTCGAGAGTGTCGTCATCGTCGCTGAACGCCGTCATAGGATTCTTCTCGCCGGTGGTGGGTGGTATCCCTGCCACCGCGGCGGCCGCGACTTTCTGCATCACCTTGTTTTTGCTCTGTCTGGCTGTGCTGCTGCCTGTCGTGGTGTCCGCTGTTTCAGAGAGGGGATGACCAGATGAACGGAGTTGGAGGAGAGGGGGTGGCGGATGAGGCAGAAGGGCACAGGAGAGAAAGAGGAGGGAGGGGGAAGTCAGAAGTGAATCACTCTATTAGCTAAAATGAGCGAAACGAACAAAAAAAAACAGAGCGAAGAGAGCTGCCGCCGCACTTCGAGAGGGGAAGAGAAGGAAGGGCTGAATCAGGAGGGAGGGGGGGGCCGCAGTTGGGGGAGGGGGGAGCAAGCGACAGAAGCAAAGAACAGACATACACCAGCACACACCGAGGGGGTGTAAGCGGCGGAACACCCAGCCACACTCTCACGTGAGTGCAGTCACGGCCAGAGAAATGGATAGACGAGCTTTGCGAGAAAGAGAGGCGATATTGGGCGTAGCAACTTCTTCTCTTGAAAACGATATCCGTGCGCCAGTACGTGGTGATTTCCGATAGAGAGGGGGTCTGTGTATGTGCACGCGTGTGAGTCGAGTCGAGGCCAGGCTACGTAGTGTACTACTGATCTAGAGAGAGAGATACAGACAGTGTAAAGGGGTAGGGTAAAGGAGAAAGAAAGAGAGAGGTGGGAGGGGGGGTGATCGCAGCAAGGAAGTATATGGTAGAGAGCCACAGAATGCTGAATGCTGGTGATTACCCGAGTTAGTACATGGTCGACGGACAGACGACTTTTAACTTCTCAAAAGGCACATACACACCCATACACACACGTTTTCCTCTTTCCTGTGGTGTTGCTGATTTGTTTCCAGGCTGAATAGAGGTGTGTGTTTGTGTACTAATATGTGAGAATGCATGGATGGGCTGCCTTGTGTCTGCAATACTGCATAGACCTCTTGCAAGAGTGAGGGAAGAGGGAGAGTGAAGGCGTGTTCTTATTAGTTCCATCTGCGCCTTGACAGCCCCCTCCTGCAAGGGTGCGTGAGGTGACGGCTGCGGTCTTCCTTGTCCACGCTTACATCGGCATCGCTTCTCTTCTTCATGGTCACAGTCCGACTTTCGCTGCCTTTGCCTTCTTCAGCTTCTCCGTCTCCGCCGCATCGCCGACCTGGGCTGTGACTTGCAGCTGATGGAGGACTGCCGAGCACACCTGTTCCATCACTTCCCACGTAAGAGTTGAGAAAAAGGCGTTAGAGGGCGGATTTGTCGTCTCTTGCTCGCCACCGCCATCACTAGCGTGTCGAAGCACCAACGTCAACTCCCATTCCTTGCCCACGGGGTCAGAGGTTAGGGGGGACGCAGCAGAGGTGGCAGCGGCTACCGACTGGCACCACGGGCGCCCATTAGCTCTGGGTGGTCCATCACACGGTGATTCCTGGGTAGATGGAAGCTGTGAGGTGGGACAGCGCTGGCGCGTCGGGGTCGACGATTGCGTTGAGGTTGCAGTAGCCTCCTCACGTGGTAAGCACCCGTGACAGCTACCGTTGCCACTTCTGCTACTGCTGTCGCCGGTATGCGCATCCTCGGTTGCACGAGGCACGCCACTGTCTGGGAAGAAGTTGGGCTGCGGTGATGGAGCGATGGAGGATGAGGATGAGGATGAGCTCAGGAAGATGTTCTTGCGCTCACGCCGCCACTGATTGAGGCTTGCGATTTGCATTGGCGCCGTCGCCGAAGCTGACACACCACGACGCTCGCCCACGTCGCCTATCCTGCAAGAAGCCTTCCTGTCAGCATCGGAGCTCTTCTCCTCGTCCTCGTCCTCGTCTTCGAACACGAAGCGTGCCCTGAGTTCCAGCTCAATCCCGGCAAGCTCGCGAAGCGTATAGGCGAGAGCGGTCACGTAGCAGCTGTCCATCAGGGACAGAGCACGAGCGGCCGCGGTGATGGTGGGATTGTGGGCTGAAGTCCACTCCTCTCTTTCTGAAGGGCTGAAGAAGACGGCGCTAATAAACTTCTTCCAGGTGTAGCGGGTCGGAAGTGGAGTCGAGCAGAACTGCCCAGGCGTCGGTGAAGATGACTGAGAGGTACGATACTCCGTGGGGGCCGAGTCGGCCGGGGCAGCGCCGATAGACGTTTTCACCACCGGCTGAGGCTGAAACGGAGCACTCAGCACGCTCTGCAAACAAGCTAGCAACCACCGCATCAGCGGAGAAGGCGGAGACGCGTCGTCGCGGCGATACTCTACAGACCCATCGACTTGTGCGGAGTGGTGGTGACTGCTGTGTTGCGCAGCGCTCGGTGTGAGGTGATTCCAGTAACCTTGAAGGCGCGCCTCCAGGAGTGGCACGGTGAGATGGTCTGTAAGCTCACGCCGGCACCACTGCTGTGCCTCGCAGGAGAGGTTTTGCATGTCAATGCAAATGATGCTGCCCATCGGCGCACCGGCGTTGCATAGAGCCGTGCCTCCCGTCTCGTCGGCAGGGCCACCCTTACCACTAACTTGCAGCCCGGAAGATGTCACGCCTACGGCAGCGCCGCTGATCAGATGAACATGGGAGGACGCGCAAAGGTGCAAGGCCGCACAAGGACTGAGTGCGTACTCTAGCTTTAACGCTAACGTGTCCAGTGGGCACACCACAGAGGTCATCCTTGCATGCATTGTCGCGCGCGACGAAGAGAGTAGAGCCCGAGAGCGGATGGAAGGGTATGTGTGCATCAGCTCTCTAGTGGCTCTTGCCATGTCCGCCAGAAGCAGCAGAAGGCCGTACCGAGAGGGGTAACCGCTGTTGTTACTGCCCTCTCGCGCACAGCTATCGCCAGCCAGTATCGGGTACGCCGGGATGACTCGGCCACTGAACAGGAAATGACCGAGTAAAAGAAAGGCGAACGGGTGCCGCCCTGCCACGCTGCATGATGCAAAAGAGACGGCCGAGGTCTGGCCCATAGTTGCAGACAGGAGAACCCAGCGAAGCAGCGCTTCCTGCTGCGCCAATGTGAACGTCGTCGTCATCGCCGCACCTTCTACCTCTGACCCAGATAGGTGGTCTGCAGAGCACTTCACGCGACCGCTGATTGTTCCTGCAGTCCCTAACAAGGCATGTAGTTCTGAGAGGAGAGTTGACATGGTTTGCAACTCGTTGGAAACGCGGATAGCTGGTGTGCAACGCAAAGGGGTTGACAAAGTGGCTGCCGCGTGCAGCTCCAGCAGCTCTCCAAAGCGCCTGGCGTACTCGTTTAGCGAAGAAAGGTTGCCTGCGTCACACGCTTCAACGCCGTCGGGATGCAGCACGGCCACCATGTCTGCTCTCGTCAGAGTACGGCACCGACGCAGGGCCACGAAGTAGTCCGTCAGCGTTTCCTTCCTGCCCCTCTCGCTCTTGAGCCCGAGCAGCTCCCACACGAGATGCACATCAGCGACTGCAACAGCGGTCGCCTTCTTCACCAGAACTGACCCCACGTAGCCAAAGGTGATGTCCCAGCAGTACTGCACAATCTTGTCCTCACTTTCCTTGTCTCCCATGACCACCTCACACAGATTTGGGTAGACGGCGAAGCAGGAGAGAAGCCGGAGACGGAGGGAGGAGACAAGGGCGGCGGCGGTGTGCATTGCGTGGGTGAAGGTGTGGGCTGCAGAAAAGGGCTCGAGAGCGGCGGCTGCGGTGCTGAGCGGAGGCCGCCGCGAAGCACTATTCGGGCCTTTTTTCGAGTAGGCGGTTCTGGAGAAGCCGCTTGGTTGCTGTGTTCCAAGGTGCGAGGCGGTGGGGGGAGAGTGACGGTGCGTGGCACCGTCGGACAGTCCCGAGTGGAGACAGCCCGCAAAGTTGGGACCACCCTGTGTGCCGCGCAGCGGGACGGAAGGGCCCCCTAGATGAGCCATTGCACACCAGGAGTGCGGTGGGCACCACGGGTACCCCATGAGTGGCGCCATGGACGATGACGACGGCGCTACAGCCGCAGCACTCTCGAGGAGCTGCAACAGCGTTAGTGTCGCCTCTTTCGAGCCTGAAGGCGTCATGCCATTCGTGGAATCTGCTGCTGCTGCTGCTGCTGTTGCCGTTGCCGTCACATCTGCGCCGTACATAAACGCAAAACACGCCTGAAAGGTGCTGAGTACCGTGACACACGTGGGGGAGGTGACGAAGCTGTCCATCAGCTGATATGCCCGCTGCCACAGCAGTGCCTTGTTCGATGGAGAGGCGTCCGATGCGGTAGCCTTGTCGCCTACACATTCACCTCCGGCTCTACCACCAGTCTCGTCGTCACCGAACAACAGTGAAGGACTCTGCCGCGCCACCACGTCGTCCACGACCCGGAACAGTGGTTCCCACATGCCGCTCAACGCTGCAGTAGATTGCCGCAGCTTTGCAAGCGGGAAGAACCCTCCTCCGCTGCTACTGCATTCTGCATTTCTGCCGTCGCCGGTGCCGTTGTCGCTCCAGCGAGCATCCTGCAGGGAAAAGAACGATGACGAAATCACTAATGGAGATGAGGGGGAGGCGGCGGCAGTAATTGCCCCCACACCGGCGGCACGGATAACTCCTGTACAGCTGGAGAGAGGCAAAAGCACGACGTTCGCCGTTGTCTGCTCCAGCTCGTGCAGAGCAGGAGCAGCAGCGGTGCTGCTCCGCCCATGGCGCGGCCACGTACCGCACAGAACCACTTCTGTGGCTTCACTACCTTGCACGCCGTGATGGGTCCCTGGTCCACACTGCTTCCCCTTCACGTATTGCCCGAGGAAGAGCGAGCGCCAGGGGTACTGCGGTGGCCCTGCCCCAGCGGTAGAGGCGGAGAAGGCAAGAGAGGCAGCGGTGGGGTCGGTGAGCCGCACGGCTTCTGCCCCGAAGCCGTGCGGGAGGCCAGCTGACCACTGACCGCAGTACTGCCAGCAAGGAGAAGCTGACGAGAACGACGTGTACGTGCGCGACGACGCAGAAGAGGTCTCTGGCACCCAGAGTGGAGGCTGAAAGGGCCCACCAAGCGCAGATATGGTCAGCATAGGTGATGGAGGCGGCGGGGCAGAGAACACCAGGCCACCGTCTGCTTGAAAATGTGCTTCGCCAAATCCATCTGGAAGGAGCACCACGTGGTTTGCCCAGCCCAATCCATAGAAGGCGTCGCAGAGATCTGCGCCGTCGGACGAGGAGCGAGGGTGGGGAACAGGAAGAGCGACGTAGCGCGTGCCGTGCAGGTCGGGAACCACCTGTGCCCCCAGGGGAGAGCTGATGCTTCTCATGCATGCCTCCATCTTTGCGAGGAGCTTCTTGCTCGCTACCGTCGCCAGCATCAAGGAGCCCATGTACGTCTGACTCGTCCTCACCAACCATGTCCCTGAGGATGCACTTGAGGGACACCGACGTGCTTCATCCACTGTGGCACCATCTGTGGCGGTGGTGCGAGGTCGAGGTCCACGTCGAGTGCTCTGTGCAACCGACGGGGTCGGTTTTGTAGGCGTGGGCGTCCACACGTGCGCGTCCACATTCCAAAGCGTCGGCGCTGGTAAGTCCGTTGAATTCGCTGCTGGTGATATAAGCCATGGCACCCCCAGAGACGGTACATCCTCTGACCAGGTGCATTCTAGCACCATTCGCCCGTACGCAGTGAGACGGCCTCGTCCATGACGTCGTCCATGCACGAAGGTGCCCTCGTAAACAATCAGCGACAGCAGCAAGAGGTGCGGCACCGGAGGCGCAGAGGTTGCTGCCACGGTGCCTGAGGGAGCAAGGCCGACCTCAGCGGTGGTGATTTCAATGTCAGTGAGTGGTGGACAGTAGGCAGTCGGTATGAGATCTGGCGAAAGAAATGGAGCTACAGGGAGGATGGGCGAGGACGACGCACCCACGCCCGCGGTTTCGCTACTGAGGCCACCCGTGGGGTAGCCATAACCATCAGCCTTTGGCTTGCAGTAGAGCAAGTACGTCATGACGCCATCCCCGTGCGGTACCACAGTGTCAGCGACAACATTGTCCGCAGGAGCCACCGGTGCTGCTATCGTGGACGGTGATGGAGCGGTTGGCTGTGTGAAAGGGTACAGCAGAGATTGCATAAGGCGGGCACCCATCGACCTTTCCCCTACCTCAGTGCTGCCAGGGGTAGCGGTGGGGCTAGAGAAGGACGAGGCGTCAGAGGTTGGTGGCGGTGCGGTCGCGGCAGCAACATCAGTTGGGAGCGATGCACTTTCCCGTCGCGCCGCTGCCTCGCTATCGTGAGCTGTTTTTAGGGGAGACTTCAACAGTGCCTCGCCCGTGTAGCGGCACTGCTGGCGCACCCAGTCAATCTTTTTCCAGTCTACGCTACTGTTTCTGATGCTGCTGCTGCCTGGCACGGCTGTAGCACCGACCCCGTCATACCGCTCCTTGAGTGCCGCTGCTACCGTGGAGGACGTCAACAAGTTGCGCTGGACCTCTTCACTCAGCTCCTCGACACAGCTGGTGTTCGTGCCGCCGCTGCCACTGCTCGCGTCTAAACCGCTGGTATTCGAGAAGTAAAGAGCCGGGTTTGCGTAGGAGAGCAGCGACGCCCCGGAGGCAAACAGGAATCCCTGCGCTGCCTGAAAAGGCGAGTCGCCTTTCTCATTGACAGAGGCAGTACGTGGTGAAGTCGGTTGGGGCGGCAACAATTGGGTCGCTGTTTCCGTTGTTGGCGAGGGTGGCGGCGAGGCGGAGGCGGGAAGTGAAGGGGGCGCTGTCAGCAAAGGATTCCCTGAAACCACTGTTGCTTGCGACGCCGCACGCGGTCGTAGCGATGGTGAGGCAGCGATAGGAGGTCCGGGTGCGCACTTGCAGGGTAGCTTTGCGTAGGTAACGTATTTCACTCGAGGCGGTGGGGTGTGATTATCAACAGCAGTAAACGACGTCCCACGCACCTTCAAGCTGACGTTCTCTACCCCACCCAAGGACTGCTGCAGCGAGGTCGACGCAGACGCCATGAGGGGCCCGCACAACGCACTTTGCACTGCCCTGTTGCTCTCCGTCTCACTTCTGTCCGAAATCCGACCGAGAAGGAGGGCAAGAGCGAGACGCAGCGCGGAAGAGCGGGCTTGAAGATGGAGTAAAAGGGCTGCAGCAGGAGAAGCAGCCACACAGTACGGTCTCAGGAAAGGGCACAGGTAGAGGCGCGTGCACAGGCACAGACACGGCGCAGTCCCATTCCTCAGCCTCTCTTGGTTTCACCCTACTTTCCTATTAAACAAACTGCACCAAGAGCCGTGGGCAATCGGCCTTCACCCCCTTCCCCCTTTTCGTGCGTGCGCGCGCCCGCCCGAGACACAGGCGCCGACCCACAGAGGGAGATGGGGAATACACTCTCCCTCTCTTACCTTTCGATCTGTCTTTCTTTCTCCAAACTGCACGAGAGCGCCAGCAGATATGTTGAGGAGGGGGGAGGGGGGAGGGGAGAGAGAGCGCACGCAAAGACGACACAAACAAGAACGAAACTAGACAAAAGGTAACGAGGAAGGGAGGGCCGCAATGAGGCGCGCACCCGTAGGAGGATTGTGGTGCTGCGTAATGATGCACGAAGCAGCGCCACGGGGCGTGCTGATGCTGCACAAGGAAGGGGGCAGGGGGGGAGGGAGGGCCCCCCAAAAAGCCGACCTCAAGCCCGAAAGATTCGGCGAGTGGCGTGAGAGGAGATGGGTGTGGTGGGGGACTGGATGCTCAAACAGTGGAGAGGAAAGGCAGACGGAGGAAGCATCATCAACTTCAAGGAACGAGGGGGAGAGAGAGTGACCTGCAAAGACACTGACGTTTCCTCAGCAGCAGTGGACGACGGTGAAGGGCGCAGGCGAACCTCCTCTCTCCCTCGCGTGTCAGCGCCCACCTCACCACTACTGTATAGTCTATGTGTGTGTGTGTGTGTGTTTTATATACACGTGCCACTCTGCGCTCTCCCCATCCGCGCGCACGCGAAGCGCAGGGGATATTCCAACAGTGGCTGACCATCCACTCTTCGAGGAGAAGAGAAGGTGTTTTGCCAGTGATCTCTTTTGGCCATTCCTTGGCCGTTCGCTTCACTTTTCTACGGTTTATGCGTCATGCGAGAGAGGAGAGGAGAAGCGAGCGAGACACATCACACGACTTTACATCTGGTGTGTCACGAGTTAGAGTAAGGACGAAAGCAAACTAAAGGGCTGGTGGGGAGGCGAGGGAGGAAGAGACCCCCTCCCAATACAGTGCATGGAAAAAGCACGCAAAACGTACTCGCGTGTGTGTGTGCGTGGGTTGGCATGTCTTTTCATTGAAGAGTCACTGTGCAGTCGCAGTGCGCACAGGCTTTCCACTGGTGACATTCCTCGTTGCGGCTGCTGACGGGGTGAGTAGGCAGCCAAAGCCGATGATATCCTCCAGCGTCGCGGCGGAGCGTCCAGCGACGCTGTCACGCAACGCGCCGGCCTTTCGAGCTCGGCACCACCACCTCCGGAAGACGCCGAAGCGCTCTTCTTGAGTCGTACGCACGCCACTGGGGAGCTCGCGGCCTAGATCTTCCGCTTCCCCATTATCACCCGTTGAGGGGTTGAGCACGGAGCGGCGTGTCAGGAATTGAAGAGGAATTTCGTGGCCGAGTAGCGCTGAGGTCGGCTCCTGCATGCCGTGGATGCTGGAGGGCGCAAGCGTCGACGCGGATGCCGCTGCGGTTCCGTAGTAAGCCTCTGCCGCGCCGTAGGGGAGCAGCAGTTCCACCGGGCGCAGATGTGCGTGGCTGCATGCCTGCCTGCACAGCTCGAAGGCGCTCGGCGGCCACTCGTACCGAGCGGGTATGGTCAAAGGTGGAGGCGCCGGTGCGCCGACTACCCTGCCGGCTGCCTTGGAGCTGCCGCAGTCAAAGAGCGCTTGCTGACGCGGAGCTGCCGGTGAGACGCCACGAAGGGCTGGCGATGCCGACGTGGCTGACGACGATGAAGACGCCCAACTCACACCAGAGGCAGCAAAGAAAGACCGCCACGCAGAGTTCATGCCGCCGCCAGTACCACCGCTGCTACGGGTGCATTGAGTCGCACATGGGCTGGCCCCCTCGTGTTGGTGGCCAGCCGCACCTGGAGTCGTAGCCACCTTTCTCTCGGGATCGCTGGCAGAAGAAGACTTCTTGCTGAACGACAACAACGATGGCGGACGTCCGCGCCGTGCCGATTGCGCAGCAGCTAAAGGAGACGCCAACACCTGCAGGGAAGTTGTGTAGTCCACGCGCGCGGTAGGGTGATCAATCGTGGCCAGCTCCTCCACAATGTCCGCGATGTAGTAAACGTGGTCCTCCAAGAACCAGCGCTCGTAGCGAGTGCTGTGCTGTTCATTGTGAGCCACATTGGAGAGGTGTCGTCCCAGGGCTGAGTCCCACTCACTCGAGGCGAGGCTGACGCAGTGCTGGAACTCGACCTCTACCAGATGCTCGGCACAGCGAGTTCTTGGGGTTGCTTCACACATTACGTTAACGTCTCTGTATGCGGCTGGCACGGTCGCAGACGACGTTTCCATCGCCTCTCGCGACCGCTTACGCATGACCGCCTCCGACGACGTCTCAGCCTCAGCCGCATCGAGTGGCTGTGCTGCGCGGCTGCCTGCGCGCAGTGAAAGGAGTAACAGCTGTAGCTTGTTCAGCCAGTAACGTATATCTGTCGTCGTGCGGCGGGCCGCGTCGCACTGCACAGCAGTCACCAAACTGTGTCCCGGCAAGGACGATGAAGGCGCGAGCGCGCCGCTTCCATCATCAACCATATTCCAGGCACCGAAGATGTGGTGGCGGAGGTGCTTAGCAAGTCGAAGGAAAAGACGTGTGTCACGTACGATGAGTCGGGCCGCCATGCGCTCCAGCTCCTGCTGCGAGAGTGAAGACGATAACGATACAGCACTGTCGCTGCCGCCCGGCGACGTGGCAGGTTCGTCGAGTCCCAGCAAGTCCAGTTCCACTGCCCCCACCGCCAGGAGTTGTGCGTACAGAGCAGCCGGGGGGAGCGGGTCGACCACGGTGAAGGGCGTCTGGGAGCCAAAGAAGTTCGCGACGAGAGTGGGGTTGAGCAGTATGTGTGTGCTGCGCGTAGCCACCAGGGAAGCAGCGGCTGGGGCGGCCGTGTTGGTGCCGCCGGCCCCGCCGCCTCCACTGGCAGCGGCAGTGGCGGAGACACCAGTGCCCGCCCCGTTTGTCCACGCGCCTGCAGCCGACGCTGCGCTACCGGCCGCGCCGCCCCCACCGGCAGAGGAGAAAAGCGAGAGGAACGAGGCCGCGGAAGTACCACTCACCGGCGACTTACTCGTGCTTTCGCCGCTGTCGCCCATCACAGAAGGGCTACCGTCGTTCTCGTGTGTGACGGCCGTAGTTGTGATCGTCGTTGCCGTCAAAACGCCGCGGTTGCCTAGATCCACCTCCACCTGAAGCGCTTGCTGTGCTGCTTCCAGCGCAGCCATCGTCGAGTTCAGCCCCGCCGCATCACACAGCTGCCAGTACGTAGGCTGCAAGACGGACGTCGGCGAGGTCGACATTGGGTGTCGCTGTTGGAGTTGCTCGTCAAGGAGAGCGAGGAAAGGCTCGGTGTCGTAGCGCTGTGCAGCGGCTGGGTCGGAGGAGACCGTTACAACGATGGGCACCTTGCTCCGGTGTGCTAGGTCGCGGATGGCTGCATAAAATGGTTTGGCAGACTCATCGCCGAGGAGAATATCGGCGTCCTCGAAGAGAAGCAAGGTGCCCACGCTGGCGGGAGTCCCTAGGGCTGTTGTGGGGAGCGGTGGCGGTGACGAGGTCGTGGTGGTAGCGGAGGCAGACACCTCGCCCACCATACCTACACCCGAGACCTGTTTGGCTGCGTCCTTTCCCTTGGCACATTTGGCTGTCTTACTGCACGGCACTGCGGCGCGGCCGCTGCTCTTGGCGAAAAAGCTTGCGACCGCCTGGGCTGAGATACCGTTTGACTTCACTGCCTCGCGTCTCTTGAGCTCCGCTTTCCGTTCGGTGGCCTCTGTTTCAGCCCTGGCACGCTCCATCATGACGGCGTGCTGCTGCTTCAACTTTGCAAGCTCTTCTTCTGCATTAAAGCCACCTGTTGTGCCGGGCCGTAGACCACTCAGTCGGTGGCTGCGCGTGAGCTCCGCAAGCAGAAGCTCCACTGTCTTCGAGCAGCGCCGCACCGATGCGTTCATCTCCACCACGCGGAAGCCGAGCAGCTGCGCGGCCACGTATACGGCGGCGGTCTTGCCAGAGCCTGTCGGACCTGAGACGACGGCGATGTTGGTCAACTCGTCCTTTACTCCCGCCTCGACCTGGTCGCTTTCCGTTGACACCGTCGATGCAGTGCTGCTGCTGCTGCGCGAGCTGGGCTGTGAGGATGAGGAGCACGACGACGCTGCACGCGATCGAGGTCGGAGATCACGGCAAGCGGCTGCACATCCGTAGCTGACGCGAGGTTGTGTGCCTTTCGCCACTCCTTTACCCTCCCTGGCGTTGTTGCTACTGGCAATCCCTCCAGCGCCGTCAGTGCTGCGCCGTCGCTTCTTGCCTCGCCCAACACCTTGTTCTTGGGTCCCACACGTTGTGGATGGATGTAGCATCGCTTCTAGCATGGCTGAGGCCCCGCTGTCTGACACCCTGCCGCCGAGGCCACCGTCTTCGTCGTCACGATGAAAGTAGCCCTTTCTCTTCGCTCGCCGCCGTTGCCGCGCCAACAGCAGCTCTCGCTGCTCCTGCTCCTTCTTGGCGAGCCGTGCGCTGCGCAGACGGTTGCCAAAGGCGTCCTCGTAGTAGGCACCGTTATTTGCAGAGCCTAGTGCGGTGCGCTGCGCCTCCTCGCGCATCTCCTTGAAGAAAGGCAACGCGGCACAGACGCGGGAGACGGCGCCATCGACCCAACTCGTGTTTTTGTTGCTCGCGGCAGCGGCACCGGCGGTGTTGCCGGGACAGCTGTTTAGCCTAAGTTGCTCAGTGACTGCTTTGTGGCTGGAGAAGGCGTTAGCCGCAACGGCCAAGGGTGTGATGCCAGTTTTGACCGCGTGCTTCCACGCGTGGCAGTAGAGCTGATAGGCGTGCGATGCTAGCGCGAGTTGTGACGGCATCAGAGAGGAGGTGATGCCGTACGTGGCACCGACAGAAATGGCGGCCATATCGCGCACCCCTGTACTTCTACCAGTGGATTCGCTTACGGCCAAAAAGGAGACGGGGGTTTGCCCCACCACCTCCTCAGTGTCGTGGTTACCTTCGCCCTGGCTCTGCACCGCCTTCACATGCCACTTCGCATCTTTAGTGGGCGAGGGGGTTGGCGTCGCCACTGCTGTCACTGTAGCCGCTCCAAAGAAGTTGAGAAAGGCGGAGCGCCTCTCTTGCTTCACCTGCGCCTTTTGAAGCTCAACGGCGTGCTGTGCCTGCTGACTGACGTGCTCCAGTGCCGATCGTTTGGGCGCGGGAGCTTCCGCAATGGTGCAGCCGCTGGCTGCTGCGAAAGGTGCTGGGGTCGGACTTGCCACCACTGCCACTCCTCTGTCACCATCGCTGTCGTCGTCATCTTCGATACTGTTGCTGTTGCCGTGGAGACTGTTGAGCTTGACCGTATCCACTCTCGCACGCTTGCGACCGATTTTGCCCAGACTCTTGCTGCTACTGCTGCTGCCCCCACTCACGCCACCAGCGCCAACACTGCTACCACCACCGCTGGCGCCACCCATCCCGCCCGCTACGCCAAGATCGTTCCTCTTCCACGTACGCAGCCACTTCAGCAGCCGCACCGTCTCCACCGCGAAGGATGTAGTGCGCAGCAGCGGGGCGGGGTACTTGAGGTACAAGAGTGCGCCCTCTTCTCCAAACGCCAGCGCAGCAGCGGGGTCGGCGACTGCCACGTTGGGGGACTGTGCTGACTCCTCACTCGTGGTTGAGCTGCTCAGTTCTTTGCCGGCGGGGCCTGGCTGCGGCACGCCAGACCCCCCTGCGCTGGCTGCACACGTGACTCTCATGTCACCGCCACCGCTGCTGCGACGCCGTAAGCAGAGGAGCAACGCTGCGTAGCGGACCACATCTTCTGTGAGCACAGGCAGCTCGTACATGCGCCTGGCGTGAATGGCCTGGTCCTCTGCGTGTTGTGCAGCCCGTTGCTTCCGCTGAGCATCCTGGTGATGGCGAAGGAGTGCCTCGATGAAGGGGTTCAGCGGCTTGCGCAGCCTCTGCACCTGGTCCGGGGGCATGCCGTGGAGAGGGTGTTTGGAGGCAGCATCCATCTGTGGAGTTGAAGTAGCCTTCGACGAGGACGACAAGCATGCTTCGCCTGTGTCAATGCTGAGCGCCGAGCGGCCTCCAGTCTCGTCACCCACGCTGTACATTGCTTCGGCAGCCAAACGCGTCAAGGCGTCGGAGGTGCCATTATCGTCGGTGTTGCTTCGTTGCGCAGGCGCCGGTTCTGCTTCGCGATTCTTGCCTGCTTGTTGCGTGATCGTCTCCGTGCCTCTCTCTACTGCCGCCTCGGCACAATTCGCGAGCAGCGATAGGGATGACGCACCGTCTTGTGGTTGCTGTTGCTGGAGTGGGGTAGGGGACCTGAGCGGGTCAGCCCGACGGCGACCATCACGCCCACGCGAGGGTAGCAGCTCAGCGAGAAGCGCATCGCTCGAAGAGAACGTTGTACCTTGAAGAAGCGCGACGCCGCGTAAGAGCTGCTCCTGCTGCTTGTCTAGCTGTGCACGTCGCCACTGCCTGTGCACGTCCTCGCACTGGTAGGCGTGCTGCAGCGCTTCACGGAAGCGCATTTGCGCACCGTCTTTGCGTTGCTGATCCGCCGCCTGCGCCGAGCCGGATGGCGGCATTGACAACGTCTGCAAGTTGGTCGACGAAGTCCTTGTAGCGGTTTCGCCAAGCCACGAACTGTCTGCCATCGCCCCTTGTCCGGGCGAGTGGCGTGCTGCCGTCACGCCACGAGGGGCTCGAAAAAGAGAGGTTTGTTGAGGGTTCAGCAGACACGTCTTCTGGGTACTTGTCTTCTTGTCGCCCCGTGAGAAGGACAAGTCCGTTCCTTCAACGTCGCTGTCGTATGTGGCAGCGCTGCTGCTGCTGCACGAATTAGCCCTAGGACGGTTGCGTGCGGTGTTGTCATAGTATGTCGGTACAGCAGAGCTGTCTTCCAGAAATGCATTGCGGTAGCCTGGTGCCGTGCTGCGTTGGTGCGTGTCATACAGTGAAGTTGGTAGCGTTGTGGGGCTAGAGACATTGTCAAGGTGTGGCGTGACGGCACTATTGCTCATCGCACCGCATGCGCCATCCTCTTCTGAGTCGGTAGTACCGTCGAAGTGCTCAGAGTAGTGACGCATCGCTGCCTGTATGCCGTAGGTGAAGAAGTCTCTGAGCCCTGACACCTGCAGAATGGGTGCGGCGTGAAGAGCGCGCGGCCCCGCATCGTTGTCGATATGGCGCAAATGCTGCTTCAACTCAGTTCCATCTATAGCTGCAAGGAGATCCGAGCTGACGGGGGCGCGAGTGGGCAACGGGCCGAGTGAGGAAAAGCAGCAGCTGGTGCGGTGTACAGTGAGATCTGGTTCACGCTGCGGATACGGCTGCAGCACTGAAAACCCTTCCTCGTCGGCTGCATCGCCCTTTTTGTCATCGTACAGTAGCTGTGACGGCATCTTGAGCTCGAAGGTGTGAAAGCAGTGGGTGTTGGCGCTGCTGCTCTCCACTGAAGTATGCGATCGTGACAGCATGGTTCGCTTGCGGGGGTGCTGCAACTCCACCATGTCCTCCTCGTCAGATATACACATCACACTCCGTTGCGCCGGTTCGCTTCGTTCACAGCCTTTGTGGTGGCCTCGGGAGCCACCTTGTTCCCTCCGTGCCGGTGGTGGCGATCCCAACGCGATAACCACAACGCCGTCTAACGCATCAGACACTGCAGCTGCTGTCGTAGTTGGTGGTGTCAGCGCGGGCGTGAGGGGTAGCGTGCTGATCGGCCCGCCACTGATCTCCTCGACCACTATCTCAGCAGAGTGTTTGCTTCCATGATGCGACATCGAAAGATCAGAGCGGTCACCGCTGTTGCAACTGTCTACGCTTTCAGTGACGAAATCGACACCGTCATTCCTTATTGCATCCCTGCGTGCCGTGTCCCTCCCCTCGTCTTGGTCGTCGACGGTGGTTACTGCGTTCGCATGCGCCAAGAGGGCTGTTGCACAGTGACTGCGAGCGCGACCGCGGTCTCTAGCGTTGAACTGCCCCGGCGCTGCGTACTGCCTTTCTGAGATACGCTTCTCCCCACCCCGCTTTCGATCTCCCGAAGTCGCCGACAAGGACTGTGCTGGCGACGACGATGTGTACGCGGGAGCGTCTCGCACCTTCTTTGGACCAACGACCATGGAATGAGGGATTCGGGAGAGAGCTTATTTTCTATGGAATGAAACGAGTGTCGCTACGCGTCGATCTATACGTGTGAGCTTTCCTTTTACCTACACCGGCATATGCATATCATGAAGATACCAAGAGGTGCCACCGCTTGTGCCAACTGACAGGTGCACGTCGACGCCGTGACACCAGAAAAAAAAAAGAGAGAACAACGAAGAGACGAGCGGTGGGGCGCGTACTTCCACCAACACCGCCACAGGTGCAACAGCAGCAGGAGCTGCACGAGTCGCCGCACTGCACACGAAGCGCACACCCGTGTACAAAGAATACCAATGCAGAAGACAAGCAAGGACACCAATCCACAGACGCGTGTGCATGTGTGTGTTTTCTTCGTCCTCTCGCTAGCGTTTAGGTGTGTGCTGCAGCGCATGCGGCGCCACACGCGTGTCAGGCGACACATAGACAGAGACACAGACACATGCAACAACCGATAAGTTAGCACATGGGAGGCAGGAGAGAGCGGAGAGAGAATATGGGGAATGAGTAAGCGTGTCCGTACACACATGCATATATGAGAGGTAGCTTAGGGGTGTGTGTGCCCTGTGCTCTTGCCGTTGTCACCGCCGCGTGACACTGGGCTCGCAGACCTGAGCATCTGCCACTACTCTCCTGGAGAAAAAGGGGGATCAAAATGATGCCTTGGTAAGCAAAGAGGGACATCTGAAAACCAGAGTAGGGTGCGCACGTGGGGGAGGAGGGGAAAGGGACGGAGTTGTTGCGTCGGCAGCGCAGGCGGCAGAACAGTCAGATATTTCTGAGAACGAGAAGGGATGGCATTTTGCACCGCGGCGCAGTTTTGTTGTACACTTTGCTCCAGCTCCAACAGGTCCACCTAAACATACGCCCACACGCGCAAACATGGAAAGACCTCCCCCCACCGCATCCATGAGAGACACTGCGTGCTTGTGCTCATTTCCCTTTCCATGTCTCAGTGATGGAGACACCGCACTTAGGGCACTCCTGCGAGTACCGCAACCACTCTTCGATGTGGTGTACGTGACCGCCATGTCCACAGGACCGAAGCCAGAAGAACATGCCCTCCACAATTTCTTCGCAGATCACGCACGTCATAGCGCCACGATCGTGGCAGCTCCGACACGCCGCATTGTTTGCTGTAGGGTTCCCGTCGCACTTGCCGCAGCCAACGGCGGTGCGCCTGTCAGGACGATGGACAAGGTCTAAGGCAGCACCTGCAAGGTGTGACTCTTCCCCATCATCGGCGTTTTCCCCCTCGCGCTCAGCGTCTGGAGAGCTGTTGGCGGCGTCGTCGAGGCTGCGACGACTTTGATGGAAGCGGAAACGCGTGACGCGTCGGTTGTGCGGCCCACACAGCAGCGGACGAGAGGCAGAGGCAGCGACACACTGGGAACTTGGCACCAACAACGCCGCCGCCGGACCTGCTGCCGTACTCGGGTGAGACCTTCCAGTTCCACTGGCACCACCGTTACTACCGTTCAGCTTTAACTCTCGGCTAAGGAGTGCCTTCTCGATAGGAGCCATTTCATGGAGTGCATTCGTGTCCGATCCTGCAGGCTCATTGGTGATGTGGTCCGAGGACAAACTGATGTCTGAGCCGGCGGGCGATGTCAGCGTCCCATCAGCCAACCTCGCCCCAGAGCCATCACAGTCCGCAGCTCCTGAGAGGCTCGAGGACGTTGGTGACTCCACCGACGGCGTTGTTGCGACAGACGACGAGTCGTCACCGTCTCTGTAGTAGTACTCTTCTGATCCACATCGAATCGCGGCTGTAGCATCTTCGTGTTCGCCGCGACTCTTGCGCCATGAGCGTCGCGCGCCGGCACCCCTCGCATTCGTGGCGCCGTTGACGCCGCCGTCGCTGTCGCTTTCGTCCCCTTTGCTGCTGCTGCTGCTGCTGTGGTGGCCACGGCGCACGATCAGATCGTACAACCGCACCGCGGCAGGGATGGTGTCCTGCTGGGTTCGGCTCCACAGCTCCGTCTTGGAGCAGGTGCCGCAGTACACGTATGTCATCTGCTTCTCGTACGCGATGTCAGCAGCGCGCGGCAGCACCGGGTTCGTCGGCTCACGAAAGATCTCCGGCATCACGAGGAGGAGCTCGTTGAGTGGGACGTATAGCTGGCGTGCGTACAAGTCTGCGGTGTAGGTCTCCAGCCACTGAAGTGCGCGTATCTTCCACTCCTCTGGTGCGCAGTAGTACGGCGTGGTGCACAAATCCGAAGCCTTGCGAGAGTACAGTCGCACACCGCGCAGTCCCTCCAAGTCCACGTACGCATTGCACGCCCCCAGCATTGTACCGCTTGTGGTTGTCCCATCGCTGACGCCAGCGCAGTTTTCACTTGAGTTGATGTCAGGCCACTGCGGTGCCTGCAGCATGGAAGGCGTGACGTGTCCTCGGTAGCTGGCGGTCGCAGAACTATTGCCGATCATGACAAGCGTCGTTGGTGTGTCATTTGGGCGCGATGAGCTGTTGTTCTCGCTACGCGGGGGAAGACTGTGCGTCGAGTCTGAGGTGCGCAAAAACCCGCCGCTGGCAAGGCTGCCAGCCATATCCAATCCGTCTATCAACCCTTGTCCGCCGCTGCCGTCTGCCAGTATCGCTGTGGAGGGAGGTCGAGCCAGAAGTGAGCTGACATTGCGGGCGCGGTCTCCCGGCTCAGCACCGCCTCCGGTCACAGAGAAAAGGGCACCTGTGCTGGGGGATTGGCGCAGATTTGGATGAGGCTGTTGATGGAGATGATGTGGGGTCAGGTCAGGGGAGAGCGGCATCAGCGGGCATTGAAGGAAAAAGAGGCAGAGTTGACGGAGCTCATTCACCTTCTCCAGCGACGGCATCTTGCTGTCTGTGGCGTATCCGTCTTCTTCACTTGCTGTGGCGTCGCTACTCAGCCGGAAGCCGATTCGAGCCCTCCCCGCGCCATCGTCGCGGTCGTCGTCGTCCGTCGATGCAGTTCGTAGCGGTGGGGCCGTTGTAGAGAGAGGGGTATCGACGGCGGTCCCTGAGGCGCCAACATCACCTCTGCCGTCGCCTTTCTCTGCTTTTACTGCCATCCCTTGAGAGGGCGCAACAACGTGCAGGCGGTGACTAGACCCGGCGTGGCTGTGAGGGCTGCACTCCTGCGATGATACGCCACGGTGTCTGTCTCGCTCCCCAGCGCTACCGTCACGGTTCACACCACTGCCAACGTGGTGTACACTGGCGCGGGCTTCAAGGGCCATGGCATACGTCGCCTCCGCGACCTCGCTGTGCAGGCGCCACCAAAGACAAAAGAGGATGTAAAGCACAAGGCTGTACTGCACGTCGCCCATGAGCGCCGCGTATTCCAGCTGCTGTGTTGTGATGGATATGATGAAGGAGACGTGGTGCGAGCGCCACGCATGAGCTGCCGCGCGCCACCACTGCGCGCGTGGATCGCAGGCGACTGCGTTGGACAACTCTGCAGAGAGTGCGGTGGCCTGGTGACTCACCTCACCACCTTCTACGCCGTTTCGTGTCGTTGCCGCGTCGTCAGAGGATTGCACGACACTGCCAGAGACCCTAACCCCACTGTTGCCTCCACCCTGCGGCCGACGCCCATCGGCGTGAGCTCCACTGTCCGCAGAGGTGGCACCACCGGTCTCCCGACGCTGACGCAGCATTCGCTCGCAGATGCGCGCATTCTTCTCCATCATGGCCGCGACCTTGTCATCGACATCCTCGTGACTCGGCACCGGTACCCCGTTTCCCCAGTCAACCATGCGAGTCGGATCAGCAGTCAACGCACCAAGATGTCTGTGAGGGGTGCCGCATGTGCCGCCTTTCCCTTGGTGACGCCGCTCTCGGCCAGCTGCGACACCAGTGGAGGTGCCACCAGGCTGTGGACGGTGCGGCTCTCTGGCCATCGTCTGCTGCGATCTCCAGGAGCGTGGAGGAGCGTTCCAGATGCTGTCGTTGCGTTCTTCTGGTTCACGCGAGGAAACCTGCGAGCGGGCAGGGCCACAAGCATGCGCTGTAGTCATAGAGTCCTTTCTGTGCGGCGCCATTGCTAACACCTCTGCCACCGCTTTGGCATCCGATCGCTTGTGTCGCAAAGCCTTCATGGCCAGCGCCAGCTCGTAGCCCATGTCCCACTCGAGTGCAAAGCGCACGAAGGCCAGCTGCTCTGCTTGCATCTCCGAGTATGACCATCCACACACTGCATCACTCAGCACGAAGCTCTCCACGGCCGCGGTCACAACTCTCTGCGACTCTAGATAGGCATGCGCTGACATGAGTAGGGAGGTTGCGTTCGCCAAGCGCTTGGGTGCGACGGCGCCGCCAGCCGCGCGACTTCCAAGTGAGTCCGGCACGGGAAGCGGCAACAGAAGTGGTGACGTGGGTGAGTCGTCGAGGCTGGAAGGTGCCGTTGAGGGAGACGCGGCGCTAGCTAACAGTGTTGACCTCTTAGGGATACTAGAAGACAAGGGCGACAGTCGCCAACCTTCACTGCCATCGCACGGCCAGCGAGCCTTGCAGCTGCCGCTGTGCACTTGCACACACTCATTCAGCAGCGGAAAGAGTTGCATGAATACAACGTCGCTGCTGCCTCCGATAATGTCAAGGCCACCGAGCACCGAGGTAGGGGCACCGGCAGAGGAGCTCGCCTGCGGGAGTGAGGAGGGGCTGAGTCCGCCACGACCGCCCCCGACGCGTTGCTGGGGTGGTGAAAATGCGGAATTCACGGCAGCGGTGGTGCTCGCCGAGGCGCCAGGGTACGCAGGAAAGCAGTGTACCGCTGACGCACGTATGTGGAAGGCTGTAGCTGTCGGGGCAAGCTGGTGTGGACTTCCACAGCTGCTATCACTGTTGTCGACGTGTATGACGCTGATCGGCGATGTGGCGGTGGACGGGGCGAGACCGAGACCAGATGAGCAATTAGTAGCACCACCATAGCCGACTGCACAAGGTGGCAGCTGGCGCAGGCGCGACGGAGGCAAGGCGGCAGCGGCGACGTCGTCCGACGATGGAACAACACTCAGGTTAGAAGTCACGTCAAGGACGTTGGCCAAGGCCTCAGGGCCGTCGTCGCCAGAGATGGTGACGACAGCTGCATCTTCCATCTGTGAAAGGCCTGGGGGGCAGAGGACGGACTGCCCACGGGATTCGTTGGACCGGTTGTGATTCAATCGGTCTCGCCACGAAAACCCCAACAGTCGTCCGATCCACGAGGCTGCGGAGGAGGTGCGAGAGTTGCTACGGTCATTGTCGTCAATCACCGCCGTCGCTTCTTCTTCCGCATTCGCCACCTCAGAGCACGGAGAGGTGACGCGGCGGCTCACCTCAGCATCTTTCATGGGTTGATCCGCGATCTTTCTCTCGGTGGCGGGGCGCCTCGGTTCTCGGGCGTGCTGCGAGAGCACCATTTCTACCTCGCTCACGTCATCTAGGCTCGATAGTGGGTGTTGAGGAAATCCGAGGGCGTCGGCCACGGTGCCTCCGCCACCGCCACCGCCGGCCTCGCGAGATCCAGCACGCCCCGCGCTCATGCTCTCCCCTAAGTTCGGCACTACAGGCGCGTGCCGCGCGCCTACCAACGAGGGAGAGGCGACCGATGGGTGTCGCCGCGTCAGCATTCTGGACTGCGGGCTCGGCGGTGTCGAGTCGGAGCCGTGAGGCGACGTGGCTCGAGCGAGGGGGACGCCAGACTGCATGAAGGGCGAATGTGGGCGGCGTGACCACTGCTCCTGCAGGGTTGCGAGGCCACTCGCCTTGCCAGGTCCAGTGGAAGGACCGGGGCCTGGGAGCTGGTACCGCCTCTTCGTCCACTGCTGGCGCAGCACGGCTTCTTTCGACGCCTGGATGGCAAGACGGCGAACAAGTTGGCCGCACTCGCGTCGGATCATCTGATGGTAGTACCGCTGCAGGGCCACATTTGTGTTGCGAATGGTGTAGGAGCGACCAAAGAGGTCAGACACGATGGAGGTGGTCGGCAGCACGGTAAATGTGCTGAACAGATCCGCGTACGGGTCGCGCGCATACGCCGGTAGCATGGTCAGACACGCCTCTTCCTCCACAATACGCCTCGTATACAGCTCGCCGAGTTCATCTCTCGCGTTGAGATCGAGCTGATGACGTTGCTGCTGTTGCTGCGGCGTCGTTGTCTGCAGCTGCACCCGTTCAGCGCTGGTCATGAACGAGTCTTCCAGGAGGGTGTTCAGAAGGCTGGTGCAGACTACATCGCCACTCTTGAAGATGGTCACCAACGTCAGCTCGTTGAGCCACACAAAGTCGTTCGACTCACTGCTTTTCGCGTCGCCATGCGGAGAGAGGTGCTTAACAGCGCACACAGGAAAGAAGCCGTTGGTGGCGTCCCAGATGGAGAGGTCCGTGTCAGTCGTCATCGCCGCCGAGGCGAACCACAACTGTGAGTGTAGAAGATCGACCCAAGTGAAGGGGCCAGAGGCGGACGGGATCGTCAAGTTGGGCGAGTTGCACGCCACGAAGAGTTCCTGGGCAGAAGGCCTGAAGGACAGGTAATGATGTTGCTTCGGCTCCGTGAGTTTGCCCATGGATGAGGGTCGCCATTGCATTCGGCTGATACATGCGTAGTTGTCGATAGGGAGCAGATGCGACTGCTTGACGAGATACGGAGACGTGCTGGTAGGAATCATGTTAGGGATGAAGCTTGCGTCAGGACTTTCAGTGACGGTACCAGCAGGTGGTACCGGCGACGGGGCGGTAAGTGGGCCTCTTTCGGGGCCTGAGGAGGCAGCTGGTGCCGCTGGCGCTGCTGCCTGAGGAACCCTTGACAACCACCCGACCTCACCCGTTGCGCTGTCAGCGATGGTCGGAGCGGCAGTCCCGCTGTCGGACATCACCTGCAGGAATGCGATGCGTGTGTCAGACTTTGTCTTCTCGCGGCGGAAGCACACGGCGAGGAGGTCAGAGAAGAGGGGGTGGAAGGCGACCGACAGGCCTGGGCCGCTGATGTCGAAGCACCGCTTTGCTTCCACCTGACGACGATCGTAGAGAAGCACTTGCCCGGTGTTACCGCACTCCGTGACCACAATTATGATATAGGGATTCGACGGTGAGAAGACGATGTCGCGAACGACACTGCGCGTGTTGTGTGCCGGCGGTCGTAGCACCAGTTGGGGTGCGTAGACACGGGAGCCGTCGGTTGGCACTTGCCACATCTCAAAGTGTGTTGCTGGTGAGGTGAGAGCGATGGTGTAGGGGTGGTGCGGATCCCAGACGATCTTCTCCACTCGCATATACGTAATATCGATGTTCAGTTCAATTAGCTCCTTCGCCAGCGGTCCCTTTGGATTACGCAGCACGTAGGGCAGGTTTCGGGCCGGAAACCCTGTCGTGGAGAGGCCAGCACTGGTCGGCGTGGAAAGGCTGATCTCGTGTGGCGTGCTGCCGTGCGAGACGGAGACGGCACTGAAGGAAGGTGGGCTGGCCAGTGATGCGGAAGCAGGTGTGTAGAGCCCCGAGCCACCGCTCAGGCTGGTCGTTGAGACTGCCGGAGTGACCCCGCCCGAGATGCAGTCGAGGCTCGCCACGACTGCCATCGCCGTCGAGCCACCGCCAGCAGCCAAGGTGGAGGCGAGAGTTTTGCCCTTGTACTGCGAGCGCGTCCACTGCTGCGGGAGGTACGTGCCGTCTGCTTTGAACTGGATGGCGTCGAGGAAGATGGTCACCGTTCGCGCCGGCTGAATGAAGGCCAGAGAGGCCTCCTCAGTGCTGGGGTACCACACGACGCTCTCCACCTTGTTGAGACCGCCAAAGGCTCCGGTGTTGCGCATCAGGAACGGCGTAGACCGTGGCGCTGGCAGCGGCGACACAGGGAGGTCGGGCGGAGCCGCGGAGCCGAGGGAGGCATGAGGACGATCGCCGTCTGGTGACCCGACTGCATTCGCGCTTGGCTGTTGCTGTTGCTGTTGCTGTCGCTGTCGACGCAGTCGCATCGCGTCCGCCACGTCGTGGCCCACTATTGTGATCACCTCTACCACATGAATCTGGCGGGTGCTGCCAATCGCCAGCGCGCGAAAGCTTGGATGGTAGTCGATGCAGTTCAGCCCCTCGCTGAGGCGCAGGTGGTTCGACAGTCCCGAGACGGACATGGCGCTTGTGAGCGTACTAGGAAGGCCGGCAGATGAAGCACCACCGCCGTCTCCTGATCCACCTGTCACGACGGCCGCTGAGGAAAGGCTGGGGGGCGAGATTGTGCCATCGAAGGAGCTTCGATGCAGTGGCGGCGGGGTTCCGGTAGGGCCCTGCTGCTGCTGCTGAAGTGAAAGGGGGAGGGTTTGGGCAGCCGCCCCGACCCCAAAGGGCTGGCGCAGACGTGTGTTCGGGCTGCCGCCAAACGGGGATGCGATCGATTTGCGAAGGCCACTTCCCATTGATGGCACTACCATATTGTCCGGTGCGCCAGAGGCGCTGCCACCCGCACCGCCTCCTCGGGCAGTACCTGCTGATTGAGTGGCCACATTTGCCTGGGGAGTGGCGGGCGGGCGGAAGAGAGCGAAACAGGGGTTCTTGACAGTGGCAACGGATGGTGAGAAGATGCCCATGGGATGACCGTAGCTGCCGGATGGGAGTAGGTAAGGAGAAGGACCGGAAGCAGCCCCCGCGCCGCTGCTGCCACCCCGCTCCTGTGTAAGTGGTGCCTGCGCGGGATTCGATGCAACCGCGAAGGAGGTGCCATCTTTTACTGTCACTGGCGGCATCGTGGGGTCTGCGGCGGTGCCTCCTACAGCTGTACGCGACTGCGTATCGGCGGGGGACCGTTGCACATATTTGCGCAGCGAGGAAGGCATTCGTCACTGTGCGTGATGCGTGCGAATGCGTCTCCCTGTGGGCGGCACTACTGGATAACGGAAGAGAAGAAGCACGCCTTCTTTCAATAGCGAAGAGGCCACGAAAACTGAATAAAAAAGCCGATGTGACTCACGCCAGATGGGTATCGAGGAGGAGTGGCGATCGTGGGGGTGAGGTGAGGGGCTCTAGTGAGAGTGGGCGTTGACGGAGTACAAGTGAAGAAGCAGACAGATCGATGGAAAGCGACGGAGAGTGGGGAGCGGTCAAAGATGCGTGCTCAGTGGCTCAGCGCAACGTATCTCACCGCTCAGATTTACTGTAGGAATGCACGAAGAATGCTAGGACATCGTTGAAGTCCAGCTCATACATCTTGTCTGGTGCTTTGGTATTTACAGAGGCAACAAGCACCTTAATAGGAAAGGCGTAGGGGGGGGGCCACGTTCCACAAACCGCGCGCCTCTCTGCAGAGGTGCAGCGCAGTTCTTCCAACGTTTCTCCCTTTTTCTTCTTGTAGTTAAATCCAACAAAGGCGGTGGGCGGGTGAGTGGGCAATGGGGGAGCGAGGGCAGTGGTCGAGAGCGACACTCTAGAGAACACAGACAACAACACCACCACCTCACGTCTCCAGCCCATAATGGCATCAAACCAAAAGAGAAGGGGAAGCAAACGATACGTATGCCACTAAAGTGGCTGGTAGGACTGCGAAGAGAAGAGAGGGTGTGGAGGAGGGAGAGGGAGGGATCAAGAGGAAGAGAGAGAGAGAACGAGCAACACGTACACAGATGCCCATGTGCACCGTCAATCACCTAAACCGTCTCCTCCCTCTGGCCTCCCTTTGTGCCTTCAATACGCTTTTTGCCGCTTGCCGCAGCGTGCCTTCACGACGGCACGTTTTTTCGACTTTGCGAGTCGCCACGTCTTCACAGTTGACTTGGACCGAGGCCGCATGACCACAGACGCGTAGACCTTCATTGCGCGGTGAGGTCGGACGGCCGGGTGCTTCTTTCCACTTCTTGAAGCTCTCGGCTTGTGTGAGGTGGCGCTTCGGCTGGATGCGGCTGCCGCTGCAGCGCGTATCCGCGCTGCAGCAGTGCGTCGCATGGGCTGACGACCGGACTGTCGCTGTGGTGTCTGATGTGTCTTGCGCCTCGACCTCTGTGTGGAGGCGGGCATCTTTGGTGAGCGGCTACGTTCTCTAGGAATGGAAAAGGCTCTCTGTGCTGCCGGCGTCTGTGGCCGGTGTGGGGGTTTCGGCTTCCGCCACCGCTTGAGCGTCTTGACCCGCGCTCTTTCTGACTTGGCCGAGGCCTTGTGGCGTCGTGGGGGTCTGTGCGTCACGGGCGCAAGCTTGGGTGAGCGTGGAGGGAGGGAGGGAAGATGCTGCTGCTGTGTTCCATAACGCCTGGGCCTCGATGGTGCTTGCACTGCCGGTCGACGGGGTTTTGTGACTACTGCGGGTGTTGTTTTAGCTTTTCTCTCGGCCAACTCTTGTGCAAGCGCCGCTGCCAAGGCCTTTGCATCGTTTTTCAGCTCAGCCACTCGCGCCTTCTCCGCCATCTCTTCCGCCTTTTCCTCCGGTGTGAGCATCAACGGCTCCGACGAGCTAAGGAAGTCAAGGGGATTCATGAAGCGACTGCGCACTGGCATCGCATCCATGATGACGTACGAGGGCGAGAAGCAAGGCTGAGATGTTGTCGTCGCCTTTCTAGACGCGCCGTTAGCCGTCGCCGCAACGACTCTGAAAGGCGCTGAAGACGACGCTAACAACGGCGCCGGCGACGCACGAGTACAGAGCTTGTGCTGCGTCTTCGCGAGTCGGCCAACATTTCGCACTAGTCTGGAGCCTCTACGCCCAGTCGGTTTAGTTTTGTAGCGAACCCTTGCCGCACTAACCTTGCGACGGGACGCAGCAGCAGCGTTAGCGGCAGCAGTGGTGCCTAGGGAAAAACCGCACCGTCGGTTGGGGGCTAAGCAAGCAGAGAAGATGGCGAACATTACTAGCACGATCGACCTCAGTGCCTATGCATGGAAGGGCGACGCAGCCCCACACAGGGAACAGTGAGTAACAGACGCAACGATGAGAGTCTCCGCACAAATCAGCCATGCACTAGCAGAAAAGGGGAAGACGCACAGAGGGTTTGTTGGTGTGTTTTCATTACGTGTCGACGCAGCTCGCCAGGCCGTGAGGATCCGGTTCGTGGGATGCCGGTGATGGTGAGGAAGTGCGGGCGTGTGGGGGTACAAAGACAATATCGGCGGAAGGAATGGAACAAACAGGGTCTGAGCGGGTAACTCTATCAATAGGCGAGGGCAGAGACTATGGCGATACTGTTGAGGAGAGTGTCTTTGCTGTGGCTGTAGAGGAGGCGGAGGATCGTGGGGTGCGTGAATATAGGAAGGGGTGGGGGAGGAGGGGGAGGGCCAGAGAAGCTCAGTTCTAGGAGCAAGAAAGAGGGAGATACACACGCTCAAAAAGAGAGTGGGACACGATCTATGATCTTATGGAATCGACGAGAGGGGGCGAAGACCAGAGAGAGAAAGTACGGAAGGGGAGGGGCGGTAGTGACGCCGCGTCGCTCTTGTTCTGTGAGACCTCTCAGTCCCCCCGTATATATATGTGTGTGTGTGTGTGTGTGTATGACCTCTATGTGTGTGTTGGCGTGGGAAAAGCAGCGCCAAATTCCTTTAATTTTTTTCTATGTTTTTTTTTTTTGGTTGTTATGGGAGAGGGGCCCACCAGCCTACGTTGGTGCCGAGGAAATGAGATGGCCAGATCGATGGTGGAGAAATACCGACCACCCCAGAGAGAAAGTAAGGAGGAAAGGGATGAAAAGAAAGAGACAGTGAGTAATGAGGCGACCACAGCGCCGGATCTCTCCAGCGTATTGCTGCTGCTCCCTTTTCCTTCCCTTTGCCTAGAGAGAGAGAGCGCACGTGTGCTCCTGGGGGCTTCTGCTTATATATGTATTCGCGTGTCGCACGCCTTTCTCTCGGGCTTCTCTTGCCGATCAGCTGTGCAGTTGAGCAAGTCGAAACACACAGTAGAGAAAGAAAAGCCGATGAGTATATATTCACACTGTGTCCATTCTCTCTGCAGTACAGCACATGACGTCAAACACCACTCGACTCCCCCACAGCCCTCTCACAGACCCCATCGCGTGACGCCAAGCAGTGCTGGACACACACGTTGCAGCAGTGCGCCGGCTCGGTCATCGGTGTACGACCTCTTGTCCCGAGCTCTGCCCGCCCCTCGCTCCGCAGGCCGCCTCACAGTCGCCCCCATTCTGCTGGTCGCCACCGCCAGGCGTGACTCGGCATTGGCAGGGGTAGGGGGGCTGCCTGGCTTCGCCACACAGAGAGTGGGGGGCACTGGGCCCTGAGAGGCCACGCGCTGAGTGGTGTCCCGGCCCCGCCGTCATCAGGGGTTGTGTAAAGCGAGTGAAACAATAGCGAGGAGCGCTAAGGACGAAAGCGAAAACCCCAGGCATACGTATACGCGAAGCTGCAAAGACGCATACAGCCACCTACACATCAGTGGGCTCAATTCTAGGGCGGTGAGGCAAGAAGGAGAGCGAAATGGGAGGACAAAAAATGAAAGGAAGAGAACACCGAGAGGAGCGGAAGAGGATGAAACAGACAGGCAAAGGGAAAGAAAAACGATAACATAATGAAAGGCCCAAAGAGAAGCGACGGTGAGTTTCACAAATATACACACACCCACACACGAGAAAAAGCTCAGCCATGGATATATGAATGACGAGAGAGGAGAGACGAGGCGCTCACTCGTTTACCGCCAGTGAGGGTAAGCAACGGACAACCGTGAGCCCTTTCCCCTTCTCTCTCTTTCGTTCTCTCCATGTTTGATGTACATACACATTTAATTATTCACACAAGAGCTTCTTTCAACGAGGACGCGAAAGGAAGGTGGGTGGGCGGTGCTGGAGACAGTCATTCAAGTGGGCCTAAAACAACTTGTACTAGACATGCGCGCGTGTGCACACGACGGTTGGAGGCCACCTATATATGTTCAGAAGAAAGAGAGGCGGCCCATGCGCTGTCGCCAAGTGTGTAGGTGTGTGTCCTACACTGGTGAGGCAGACGACAAAGAGACAGAGCGAAATCGAGCAGAAGAACAACAGATGAAGGAGAGAGGAGAAAAACGAATGCGGCGGCTGCCATCAACCATAGCAAAAAAAAAAGGGGAAAACATAGTACTGAAATGAGGAGCGCACGCGCACCCATATGTCGACCATACCTCCCCAAAAGCGATCGAGGGAGAACATGCACACGCCGAATGAGAGGGCACGATGGCTAGTGAACAGCAGTGAAAAGGAAAGGAGGGGGGGGAGAGAGAAAGCGTTTCCCAGCGACATCGATATCAAACCACAGCTGAGAGGCGTCCACGTACACATGCGCCAAGACAGACACCGGTGTTAAAGTGCACAAGAGAGGTGTACTTCATCAATGGCACCAGCGAGCAAAAGCAAAGACCAGAAAGACATAGCCGAAAGGGAGGGAGGGGCCAACGATAAGGAGAAGCGAGCGTAACAGCGAAGCGATAAAGCAGTGAACGAATAGGGAAGACACAAACAGCTACACGCGCGCACCCCCCCCCCACCCACACACACACACGGAGGGAAAAAAGGTCAGATAAAGCCCACATAGCAGAGACCCTGTTCACGTCAGCGGGGGGGGGGGAAGAGGGAGGAGGACGCTACAGCAGTGTGTTTGGATACGTGTGGGACACATACCCATCCCCAGACACACGCGTGCGGGGAAGTAAGTGGGCGTGGCATTGAGGATGCGCGTATATCTAAGAGGGAAAAGACGGCCTCTCTTCATGTTTGCAATGCTGGTGGCCAGCATACCAGAGCAAGCACGAGGAAGCACAGAACAGAGGAGGAATACATATACATGAAAGGGGTCAATTGCTGAATGCATATGCAGACAACAAGAAGAACCGACACGCTCATTGGGCACACTGCTGAAATTACTCCTGCTTCGCCGCAGTTGCTTATATTTCCTCTGCGCGCGTGTGTCTTCTGCAAACCACCCATCTTTCCGGAGAAGGAATAGCAATTCTCATGGCTCCCACAGTGGGCGCTCAGGAGCGAAAAGAGGGTTGAAGAACGAAGAAGGATGGATACGGAGGCAAGGGATGAAGCAAGAGAGGAAAGGCGCAGAAGAGATAGCACACACCCACACCCAAGGAAAGGAGAAGATATAAAGTTACGACATACATGTGCCCTAATTCACATCTTTACACGTAGGCATCTGCGACTTGTGCTGTAGCCACCGATTTGTTCTCTGTTCTGCTCCTCTTACCCATCCGTATACACCCCTTCAGTTGAGCGAAAAAAAAGAAGAAGGAAGAAGAGTGCGCACACATAAAGGCAGATACGCAGCAACAGCATTTTTCAGGTAGGAGGAAGATGCATCCTCAACACCAGGAGCCCAGTACCATCACCAGCGCCCTCCACAATAACACAGCGGCAAACCCCCCCTGCCTCTTCAAGGGAGCAACCGGCAGCATAAACCGGAGTGGGCGACTGCGAAGCGAAAGAGTCACGTCAACACGGCATCCAGAAACACAGAGAGGTGAGGTAAAAGTAGTGGACACACCTCAGCTTTGTTTATTCTGGGGATAGAGGTGGAGAGGGCTGGCCAAGAGGGAGAGAGGGGCAGTAAGGGGACAAGAGAGTGTGTACTCGATCCTTGCGTGTGTGCGTGTGTGGGGAGGGGCGCACCAGTTCTCCTTGTCCCTTTCTGACTCACCCCCTTTCCCACTCTGTATGTTTGTCTGCCCGTGCCTTGTGTGACTTCATGTCACCTTACTGCATACCTTCATTTTGCAACCCCTTCCGAGCCTCTTTCCTCCGCTCTCTTTCTCTTCTCCCCTCTTGCAGTCTCACCCCTCCCCTCCTCTCTTCCGTTCCGTATCGAAGACGACGACAACCATACACGTACCCATCCTAAGTTGCACACACAGCGAAAAGAAGAAAAAGAAGTAAAGGGGAGTAGGCGCATTGCGAGAGAAGAAGGTGGGAAGGTGGAGGGGGGTGGGGAGAGGGGAAAGATACACAGGGGGAGACACACACACACTGGCACATACCGTCTCTCATCATCATCTACAGCAAGATCGACGACTGCATCGCGTAGCACGCACGTGTGTGTGTGTGTGTGTGTGTATGTGTACACGTAGTTGCAACATCAAGCAATTAACAAAGAAACAGAAAAGCGAAAGAAAACGAAAAGAGCATCAGTCGGCGTATCTGAACGGAGGCAGTGGGGGCTGAGGGGAGTGCGCGATGGGAAGATGGTGATGGCGAGAAAGGAGAGGGGAGGCGGCGAGACGCACCGAGGCTGATTGAAACGTGTTGGTCATCATAAAAAGGCGGATGAGCCAAGAGAAGTGATGAGATGCCTATGCGCGTCATGTAGGCCAGTCAGGTGAAGGGGGAATACTGCGAAGGAAGAAGGAGAGGGGCGGGTCGGGGGATGGGCCAGCTGACTCAGTGAGGGCGCTCCGAGAGAGAGAGAGAGAGGCAACGCTGCAAAAGCCCATCAGCCGCTTCTCCCTCCTTATCACCTTTCAAGTATCCACACCCCGTGCCACGCATGCGGAGGCTCTGTCTTCGGTCCTGTGCCGTGCGCCCCTCGGCCTCTCTGGTTCCACCATGACTCGGTATGCATTACCCACGTCGCTGCCCTCTTTCCTGCCCTTTCTTCCTACCATGGCTTCTAGTAGTATAGGTACCCTATTTCCTCCAACACGTCGGCGTCACCTGACAACCACCGCCTCGCGCCAATATGGCTGGATACATCAGCCTTGCCTGCGGTACTAGAGGGGATGAGTGGCGACACGGGTGGACTTCCTACCATCGAGTACTTGTGCACGGCGTGATTGCCAGCCGGCAACTTCGGCTGCGACGAATTTATGGCGTAGTGATTATTCGAGTCAGGGAGGTCTGACTCGCTGTAACCGTAGTAATTGAACGGGTCTCCCGGCCATACGCCGCCGTCGTCATCGCCGTTGATGGCCGACTGCAGGTTGCTGTGGCTGGAAGGGGTGCTGCTGGCTTGACTCGCAGCCACAGACATGGCTGGCGGCAACCTGTCCTTTGTGAGCGAGTCAGGGGCGCTGCTGCCCATTCGAGGGGACACCGAGGCGGAGTGCTTCAGTGAGTTCCCAGAGGCGCTCACAGCAGCTGTCTTGCTTACACCGTTCGCAGGTGGCTGTTCGGCTGCGGAGCTGGCCGTGGTAAGCGGCGTCTCTGTGCCGGATGGTGTTGCAAGGTCTTCCACTGTAGCAGTGGTAATGCTAGTACCGCTTACCAAAGGTGGGGAGCGTGCCGTTACAGGGGCCGTTGCCCCGCGTGCAGCCGATGAAGTTGTTGCGGTCGCGGTGGCGACAGTCGGTTTTACAGGTGTGAGGTTGGTCAGCAGTACAGTGCTGGGTTTCTTTGGGGCACCAGGAGTGACAGATGACTCAGGTGCCGATCCTGCACTCTTGTTTGGCGGCATTTCTGATGCGGCCGCCTCACTGACCGTCGTACCCCGCGCATTCTTCGCAGTGCCGGGATTCTTCAATGCGCCGTTCTTGGGCCGCTGTGGCTGTGGTCGATGATGTGCGGGTGCTGCGCTCGCAGTGGCAGGGCCCAGCAGCGGTGCTGGCACTCGGTGAGGATGGCGGCCGTTTGAGTCGATGATCGGCACAGCGGCGTCAGATGGCGTCGCAGAGGAGACCGCTGCTGCTGCTCCGACGCGCTTCAGGTCAGCTGGTATCTTGCTAGTGGCGGTGGGCAAGGGCGGTGTGGCGACTGCGGGGGCCCGCGCTGCGGGGCGCACGGGTGCGCGACCGCCCAGAGAAGGCGAGGCGGTTGGCCTGTGAAGAGAGGATGGGGAGAGTTGCGCTGCAGGCTTAAGGCCCGCCACGGCAGCAGCAGCGGCCGCCACCCACACCGTACCGCCAGCGTTGGTAGGGAGTGTCTGGTCGGTTGCGAAGTGTGGGGCCACGATAGGGGTTTTCTCCGATGAAGGCTGACGAGACTCTACGGATGACTGACTTGTGACGACAGTTGCAGCTGCCTTGGCCTTGTCGATGTTCGGAGGTGTCACACTGGACCCGTGCTGCGTGCTGCTAATGAGGGGGAGCGGCGGCGCTGGGCGGGGATTGGTTTCTGCCAGCGTGGTGGGTGCGACAGTGGCGGTGGCGCCTTTTGGCGCCGCGGTCGTAGTCGCTGCGTTAGTCTTGACGTGCGCAGAGGCTTCCTTCGCTGCCGTGGCCAACACGACTCTTGTGATCGGCGACGCCACTTTTTCGCTCTTCTTGTCCTTCGTGGCCGAAGCGGTGCGCTGACGATCCGAGGGCACAGGAAGGGTGCTCTCACCCTTGCACTTGAGACTTACCGCCGTGCTGCTGCCAGAGTCCTTCGACACACGCTTCGTCACACAGCGCTTAGCCAGCGCATCACTGCCCTTGAGGTGCTCTCGTTCTGTGCCTGAGCGCACTTTGGGCAATGACGTTTCCGCAGTCTTCGAGACAGCTTTGGTGGCGCCAGTGCCACTGCTGGTTCCAGGCACCACCAAAGAGTGTGGCACCGGCTTGTGCACACCCACCACTTGTCTGGGTCGCGTTGGTGACTTTTCCTCTTTCCTGGCGGACGCCAGTGGAGTACTCTTCGTGGGTGTTCGCGTTGTGGCTGCCCTAGGCTGTATGCTCGTGCGACGAGAGAACGTACCTCCAGTGGTGCCTACAGGTGGTGTCTGGTTTGCTTGCTTGAGGACGGTGTCTGCCACTGTGAGAGTGCCAATCTCGTAGCCTTGCTTATCCAAGTCGTCCAAGTCTGTTGCCATGGTGGCTGAGTTGCTGGGCATAGTGACGCTGTTGCTGGGAGTGGAAACGGCATTAGCCGACAGGGCGTGTGCCATACAGCGGGCTAGACTGAAGGAGCCCAAGACATTGTAGCAGACGCCCGCATCCGGCATGGTTGCTTGCTGTGGATGACCCAGTGTGCTGACTAACAGCCCATCACCTGGCACGTTCGATGCCGACGCTTCCGGGTACAGAAATCGACCACCAACGCCTGCGCCAAGGAGGCCGCCAATGCTGTGGCGACCTGCCGAGTGATTTTCTGAAGAGGTGATGAAGTTGCGCGCGTGCGCTCCCAGTGCGTCGTGGAAAGCGCTGTACTCCAAGGTGCTTTGACCACCAATGCCGCTCTGCGAGTTCCGCCGCATCGTGCTGTACTCAGCTTCGTCGTCAGTATCGCTGCCACCGCTGTAGCTGCTATCGCTGTCGCCGTCGTCGTCGTCGTCACTGTCAGAGCCGCGCGAGGAGCTACTGCAACTACCACCGCTGCCGCTGCCACTACTGTACTCATCGGAGTTGTCTCCACCGTTCTCCTTGCCATCATTTCCGTTCACGTCATTGGGTCTTCTCATGTCAAAGTAATTATTGTGGGGGCGATAGCGGCGGCGCGTAGGCTTCCGTGCCGCCTGCGACAGCTTTGGTGATCCTTGATGCTCCACGATCCCGCAGTGATGAGAGTTTATCGACTTAGGTGTTCCCTTCCCCTGCTCCTGCTGTGCACCTCCGGCGGAGGATTCGTTCTCAGACTGACGTTTGTGCATGGTTGGTTGCATCCCTTTCACACCGCCAGGCTTGTCTTTGCTGTGTGGCTGCACGCTTTGGAGCTGTTTCCTGGCCGCCTTCTCACGCTCCTTTCCCTCGGCATTGTCTACCGCCTGTCGGCAGAGTTTGCCCTCAATAGTGCCGGTGTCGCCCAAGAGGTCCCCTTCAGGGCGGCCAGTGGCCTCGGGCAAGCTGCTCTCCGATGTCGCTCTCGACCCAGCGCCATTTGCGGAGTGACTGTTGCCTTTACCCTTGGAAGCAGGGTCGTGATTGACCCTGCAGAGGTGCCGCTGCAGCTGTTGCTGTCGCTGGGGCGGCACTCCATTCGTTCTTGACCGCGGGGATGCTTGCGCCTGTGCTGGTTGTTGCTGCTGCTGAGGATACGGCGGACGTGGATTCGCCATGCCCAAGAAGGGAACATCTGCGCCCTTCTGCTGCCATCCGCCGGCCGCTGCTGCGGGGCCGCTAACCAAGGCCGGGGCCGGGGCGAACCCTGGGACTTCGCCCGACCCTTTGGGATTCTCGAAGGTGCCCACGAAGCCCGGAGCTGCTGCTTCCGCTTCCTTGTCCATCCTCGTCGCCGCCTTCGACCCTATTTGCTTCAGCTCCTCCGGCACGTTTGCATGCTCGTCCTCGACGTCAAGGTCGATGCCGCGCGGGCTGTCGACAAAGCGGATTTGCGACACCACATGTGACCACCAGCTCTTCTTGCATGGTGTTCGGCCAGGGCGCGACTCCGCCCACTCTGGTCTCTGCGGGGAAGTGAGGTTCACATTGTTGCCAGGGCCAGGCTGCTGCCGCTGCTGGTATTGATGCACGCCATCTCCTCCATGGCCAAAGTAGCGGTACTGCTGCGCGATAAAGTTGGGGTTGTGCATGCTAGGGTTCACGCCAGAGTACATCTGATGCGCGCCTGGATTCCACATGCCTTGGGTCTGCTGCTGTTGATAGTACAGACACTGCTGCAGCTGCTGATGCATTGCCATCATCTTCGCGTCTGGGTGGGCCCCACCGCATTGGTTCTGGCGATACGGGTGCATGCCTTGCTGCTGCTGTTGCCGCCACGTAGACCCATCACCTCTTCTGTCGTTGTACATCTCTTTTCCTACAAACAGTGGCCCTGTGATTGACGAATAGCGGCTTTCCCTGCCGGCTTATCGCGCCTGGGAATTCCCGTCTGCTGCAGCTTGCAGTGGCAGAAGCTGGCTCGCGCACACTCCCACACTCGGAGATACGGATGTGTGGATGGCTGGGTGATCGAGCAAGGGGGTGGCAGCAGCAAGTCTTACTCTCTTCACACGCCGCACGCGCACGTGTGTGTGTGCACCAAGGCGAATGGAGCGCTTCTCCGACTTCCCTTTCTCCGAGTCTGTGGGTAGGCGCAGAGGAAGGGCCGCACAATCTGACGTTGGCCTTTCTCAAGTCCAAAGGAAGCAAGAGAGAACGAGCAAGAAAAGAGAAGAAAACACGACGACAGCAGGCAAACGAGAAATGTGGAGAGATCACTAAGATGCACCACACAGCAGAAGCACGACGAGCTTTACTTTGCAAAGCGAAGAGAAAACAACAACAGAAAAGCAACAACGTCAGTCCATCATTATTGTGTGTGTGCGCGGGCGCATGGAGTCGATTGGGCAGTTTATGCGTGCATGTGAGCGAGAGAGAAAGAGAGGAGGGGGGATAGGGCAGAAAGGGAGGTGAAACAAGTGCACATGACAGAGATACAAAGCAGTAAGAGCGAGACGCGCAGAGAACGGGTGCGAGAGGCACAGTTCAACGACGGGAGGGGAGGGGGAGGGGCAGGAGGAAAGATCCCGTCATGGCCATCTTTTAATCTTCCCTTCTTCACCTGCGTTTGTCCCTCATTTAGGCACGCAAGAACTAACCCTCACTCCCTACCGTTGTTGCTAGGGGGCTCGTGGTGCTGATCTACACAAAGAGGTAAGGGTGGTGGGGGGGGCATTCACTTTTAACACGTCCATTCTCTCTGCAATACAGCACATAACGTCAAACACCACTCGACTCCCCCACAGCCCTCTCACAGACCCCATCGCGGCGTGCGAAGCAGCGCTGGACACACACGTTGCAGCAGTGCGCCGGCTCGGTCATCGGTGCACGACCTCTTGTCCCGAGCTCTGCCCGCCCCTCGCTCCGCAGGCCGCCTCGCAGCCGCTCCCATTCTGCTGGTCGCCACCGCGAGGCGTGGCTCGGCATTGGCAGGGGGTAGGGGGGCTGCCTGGCTTCGCCACACAGAGAGTGGGGACACTGGGCCCTGAGAGGCCACGCGCTGAGGGGTGTCCCGGCCCCACCGTCTTCAGGGAAGGACGAGGAAGGAGTGTAGAAGAAAGCAGCAAAAGGAGCAGTACAAGCGGGTGGGCAGCAGGGCAAAGGTGCCTGGGGGTGCACACCCGCCTGTGCCTGTCACCTGCACATACTTCGAGACGAAGCAGATGCGTCACACGAAGAAATAAAGTGAGAGAGGGAGATCCCCCCACACCCACACACACATACACACTCAAGGAAAGACTCCGAAGAGGCGAATAAAAAGGAAATGAAGTGCTTTACACATAAAGGGGGCTGTACACCGGATTTCTCAAACGCGCCTTCTCCTTACACAAACACACATACGTCGTCACATCGCACTCACGAAGAAGTGCTCTGGGCACACCTTTTGTTTCTGCTTGTGCTGGGCTCACTTTGCAGTTCGTAGTGCGTTTTCCCTTTCGTCCTCGTCGCTGGATTGATGGCGGCGTGCTAGCGGAGGCAACACCAGCCGATACGCGCCCCTCAGCTAGGAAACAAGCTTGTGTGCGGGTGTAAGCAGGAGGGAGAAGTGAGAGGAGTTGTCGTCGTAAAGCGGGAATGGCCAAGAGAGAGTGAGAGCAAAGAACTGGTAAGGATGACACAGGAAGAGAAATGAGGGCGAAAAGAACAAAAAATACACTCGCAGTAGTGGGGATGGCGAGGAGGGAGGGAGCACAGGCCTCCGGCCCTGCTCCCCACGACACGAAATAAAAGATCGAAAAAGCATGTATTGCCTAACCCTTCAAAGTTAAGAGACTTCACATTGATGCGCAGATCTGGGCAAACAATCCAAAAAACAACAACGAGAGGGAGAGCGCGCGCGAGAGAGAAAAAATAAAAAGGAGTTTCCCAACCACCCACAGACCGACCAGCATTTTAATGTCTGTCTGTCTCTGTCTCTCTCTCTCTCTGTGGGCATGGGCGTGGGAGGGGAGAGAGGTGCGTAGAAAGCGGGAAGCAGCAGGCTAACACAGCAATGGTAGAAAAGATAGCCATGGGCACATTCAACGCAGAGCGTAGCCGCCAATATGGAACCCCCTTCCCCCGCATGTGCGCATCAACCCAAAGGTATCATCTGTAGACTGACGCCAAAACACGTACTACATGGAGAGCCAGGCGACCGCAAAAAACTGACAGACTCGGGAAGTAATCAGGGAGAGGAGGAGGGCGAAAGGGAGGGGGAGGGGGAAGAGGGCTTGGCGCTCGTGGCAAAAGACACGCATATATACACACACCATACACAAACACACACACAGCCGAAGATGAGTTTCGAGTCCATCCATATCATGGATGGATTCGCTCCAGTGCGTGGACGGTAGCGACTCCGACCATCTTCTTGCCCCTACCCTACGTTTCCTCACTTCATGTGCCTGGTAGCTCGTACGCAAGCGAGGTATACGATTTGCCTCCGACAATGTCTCCTAGACCCGGTGTGATGCTCGCATTCGCCAAGTCGCGGAAACTTGACGTTGAAACGGCGTTCTTATTGCGCTGCGCCGGGGTCTTTTTTGCCGTTGGGGTGACAGGTGGCGTGATGGGGGGCAGGTAGCCACCTGGGTACACTGTCTTCGTTCCACGGGCTAGCCGCTGCGGGGATGTCGGTGTCACAGGTACACGCAGCCTCTGCGCAGCGCTGGGAGGTCGACTGTACGTGGCGGGACTAACACTTCCGCGATCAATGAGCGGCAACGTTAGCTGTTGACTAGCGGCGTTACATGTCTTCACAGCAGAACCGCAGCCGACCGTCAGAGGTGCTGCGGGACCTCGACTCACAACGCCGAAAGTTGCAGGGGTTACGGTTTGATCCCGGCTGTCGCGGTAGACTCCCCTAGTAATGAAGGCTTCACCGTCCCCATCCATCATGGAGGTGCCGGAGGAAATCGTATTGGGGTTGCCACTGACCACCCCATATACACTCAGTGACACGGAGGCGGCATCGTGAGCTTCATCGCACGGTGTTGCCAAGTAGGAATTGTGCCGACTTCCCAAGCCAAAGGAGCTTCCGTAGGCCAGCTGCTCCCCCAGCCCGCAGCCACCACCGTCGTGGTGGTGGCTAGAGCTGCTAGTACTGCCTCCATGATGCGATGTGTTCTGCACCGTCGCAGAGCGTATATCAGTTGCGTTGTTTACCCGACGTTGGCCGCGCCGGGGAGTGACGGCGGCTCCATTGCCGGACGGCCCCACGGCTGACCCCCGCGCCACCGACATTGAGGGGCTACCGTGCCGCTCCTGCGACTGAGATGGAATAGATGGTGAGAGCGGGGGGTGAGGCTTCATCTTCACCGAGGTTTCCGCTGATTTGGTACTTACGTGACGCGGTGTGTAGTTCAGCACGAGATCCCCCACTGCCGCCGCCTCACCACCGTCGTTGTAGTCGTCGGGTACGTAGAGCAGGTTTATCCTGGCGCCGCCACCACCGTCCGGCATGTGTGACACGAACGATTCGTTCATGGTGAAACTGTTCATAAAGTCGTACTGGCCATACTCAAGAACGCTTCGACTCATTCCGGTGCTGGCGTGAATTGAGGAGCGCTTCTTCCAGCTGTGCAGGTGGGTCAAGTTGCCGTGGGCGTCGTTGTCGTTCCTGTGTGGGCTGACTGCGTCGCCTGAATCAACGCTCTCATTGTCATCGTCCGAGCCGAAGCCGGAGGAGCGCTCGCCTGTGTTGCACTCATCGCTGTTCGAGTCATCACCGCCACTGTCGTTGTCAGAGCTTCCAGAGGATGAGGACGACGATGCCACCTCGTGTGCTGCCAACCTACGTACGGAAGTCTTGGCCACACCCCCAACAGCTCTTCGACCTCCGGTCAGCGCAGCTGGCGATGTTGCCTTGACAGTGGATGGGACACTGCGCTGTTGATGTTGAGCGCTGACTGCCACTGGTTTGTGCACTGCTGTGGCGCGTGGGGCAGGCGCTAGTGTCGAGTCCTCGGCATTGTCCTCGACCCGTAGCGCCGCAAGATCACCGTCCTTGAAGTAGAAGGACGGCGACCGGGCTGAGTACTGCTGACGACGCTGCCGCACCTTCTCACGTGCCGCCATGGCCGCCTCGTCAAACTCGCGGTTATCGTTGTTCGACTCGATGTTGCTAGTGCTAGAGCTGGTGCCGCTTGCAGAGTCGTCGTTCTCGTCGTCGTTGCACGACAGGCCTGGGGAGTCGACGATGCGAGCATCACGTAGCAGGTTCACATCGCACCAGAGCTGCGTGAGAAGCTGAATGCTCGTCTCTTCTCGCTCAGCAGGTCTTCGAGAGGAGCGCTCCTTGTAGGCTTTCTCCGCTGCGCCATCCGTCCCGCTTTGCTGCTCAACGGCACGCCGCTTGCAGGAAGCCTCGATACCGATGGAGCCGATGGGGCCATAGAAGGAAAGGGTCCCCGTCTCGCAATGAGGGCGTGTCGAGGGAACCGACTGCGGCGCCGGTGGCGGTGACGGGAGAGCGTAAAACATAGAGTAGCTGTTGTGGCGACCAGAGACATGCAACTGCCCCTCATTCTGCTGCTGCTCATGCTCAGGGGAAGCCACACCGTGCAGCAGCTCTGGTGTCTCGTCGTCCGGCTGCTGAGCATCGCTCAACGGTGTTGGTGTGTTCATCCAAGGGGTTGGGAGCATTGACGCTATGCACTCCTGCTGCGGTTGATAGCGAAAGTTCATGAAAGGGTTGAAGCCCAGACCGCCGCCGCCTTGCTTCGGGACCCAGCGAAACTGCGGCATCAGTGCCAGTCCAGTTGGTCCAACAGACGACGCGCCGCTCACGCTACTGCCAATGCTAGCAGTGAGGATGCGGTGCGGATTTCCTTGAATACTTTTTACAGCACCCTCGTACAGGGAACCGACGTGACCAATGCCGTGGTGGCGCTCCTGATGCGTCTGCTGCGCTTCCGCATAGTTATCATCGTCGACTCCAACCTCCTCGCCCATGGCGCCGTAGGTGTGGCCACCGACCTCGCCGTCATTGTTGTCGCCACTACTCTGGCCAGGCTTCTGGTGACATCCCTGCCGCGGCGTGAGGGACGTTAAGGAGGACGGCTGCAGTGGCCTACATTGCTCGGCCAGTGGCAGGTAGGTGGGGTGATTCGCGAAATGGGACTTCTGGTCTGGTAGAAGGTACTTGGAGCGGGCGGGTATCTCGCCTAGGCGATGTGCGTCGCCATTGCTGACCATGTCATCGCGGGTGTGACAGTTATCGCCAGTATCATCGTCGCTGTACACCGGCTGCATCAGGCGCTTGAGGATTTTACTCTCCGCGAGTTTCTGCCTCCACTTTTTCTCGCCCCTTGAGGAACCACTGTCTCTATTGATATGCTGGTGCGTGCTTTTCAGCGGCGACGACGTCGTCCTGGGCGATCTGGGGTGTCTACCTCTGCCATTCCGATCGCCTTTCTGCTTTCTGTCCTTCCTGTTCGCCTCGACCTTGCTGGCGGAGCGGCGCAGTAGCTCGAAGGCCTTGTTCATCTTCGAGGCCTTTCCTTCTGCTTCTTGCGTGTCTGCCTCTCTTTGCGTGGCACTGGCAGGATGGTGTGATGCGCAGGGGAGAGTGTCGGGAGGGGGAGACGCTAGTTTGCGTTCGTCCTATTCTTCTGTCACTGCTGGAACAGAGGTGATGCTTCTTGCGTGTGGGTAGTGTCAATGACGCGAGAAAAGAAAGAACGGGTGGGAGAGGTAACATGAAGAGGGGGAGAGACGGCGCCAGCCAACGACGAAACCAAAAAGAGTGTTGCACATTCGCCCACAGAAGGGTCCATAGACGTCACTTTTCATTCTGCAATTTTTTTCATCATCTTACACAACCCCTGATGACGGCGGGGCTGAGACACCCCTCAGCGCGTGGCCTCTCAGGGCCCAGTGTCCCCACTCTCTGTGTGGCGAAGCCAGGCAGCCCCCCTACCCCCTGCCAATGCCGAGCCACGCCTCGCGGTGGCGACCAGCAGAATGGGAGCGGCTGCGAGGCGGCCTGCGGAGCGAGGGGCGGGCAGAGCTCGGGACAAGAGGTCGTGCACCGATGACCGAGCCGGCGCACTGCTGCAACGTGTGTGTCCAGCGCTGCTTCGCACGCCGCGATGGGGTCTGTGAGAGGGCTGTGGGGGAGTCGAGTGGTGTTTGACGTTATGTGCTGTATTGCAGAGAGAATGGATGCTTTGGAAGAGGAAAACCTCCTAGAAAAACACCTATGAACGCGTCCGCACCGACAGAGGAGAAGAAAAAGGGGGAAAGAGGGAAGTGAGTTGGCCAGACGCACGCGCACGCACACGCACACACACACACACCCAAAGCACAAATTGCCTGCATGCCAAAGCAGCTGCGGGGGTGAGAGGGGGAGGGCTCACTGCGGTGCAGCTACACCACAGCCGCGACACACAGACACGCCCATGTAAGCGTTCCCGTGAGTGCAGTGGCCGAAAAGAGAAAATGATCCCTGCATGTATTCCTGAGTCGCTTGTGCTTGGATGTGCGCGTGGGTAGTATGCGTAGGAGAGCTGTACTGCTAAGCAACAACAGAAGAGTGCTGTACAGCTGTGCCCAATAAATCCTCAGCAGCGAAAAAGAGTGGCGTCCAGAGAGAGAGAAAAATACTCCAAATCAAGCAGAGGTGACGCTTTCCATTAAGTAATTCCTCACGATGAGGTGTGTATACATACATACACATGCGTGTGTGTGTGTGTGTGCCAGTGCAGATGCCGTGTCGGGAGAGGCGGTACATGGGGATAATGGGGCAGATTGGTAGAGAGCGAGAGACGAGCGAGGGGGTAGTGAGGGAGAGGAGTAGTCAACGATGGTGAGTGAGGATGAACCGGAATGTGCGCACACCAGCGCCCCACCCTATACGCACCGTCTCACTACGCACCGCACCGCTCAGAGAGGCGGGTTATGTGCTGGCTTGGATGTCGGGCTTCTCAGGGGCACGCGAAGAAGGGAACGGGAAGGTTAGGGGGAGATCTTTAGGATTCACGAAACAGGTGCCGTGTCAGGGAGTCAGTATTCCCCTCGAAAGTTCTCTTTCTGCTAAGGGGGTACAGAAGTTGTCTGTGCAACTGGTTCCGCCGCTTCCAACCCACACAGGCTTTCTTCATCTTCTCGGCACTGCCTTTCTGCGAAGCATTGCCCCTTCCCTTATCAGTAGCTCCACCGGGTGCTCCTGTTATTGATGCCCCATCCCCTTCGCCTTCTCCTGTCTGAAAAAAAAGTGTGCAAAGGCTTAAGGGGGTGGATGAGTGCCACATGCGCTACAGCGACGACACACACACACACCCACACCCACCCACCCACACACACACACACACACGTACTTCTTATTGGGGATGAGAAGGGGCACATGGGCCTTTTTGTCCTTATCGGTAGCTTGAGCCGAGGAAAAAGCAAGAAGGACGCTATCAACGCACAGAGAGGCCGTACTCTCGGGAGTTTCCACGCAACTTCACACTATTGACCCACCCACACATACAGGCAGGCGTATGCACACGACGCCGAAGACGGAGAGAAAGAAGCACACACATCCACACGCAAGCAAAAGAGAAGTGTGTGCAGCGCACAACCGAACGAAAGTGCCTTCCTTGTGTTTGTGAGTGCGTGCGTGTGTGTGTGAGGCGATGGACAACAGCAACAAGAAGATGGAAGGGATACTAGAGAAAACAAGAAAGAAAAGGGTGAGCAAAGTGCAAAGCCAACGGAGGTCAGAGTGAGTGAGTTACTCAGAGGAAGAAAACAAAGGACAACCACCATAGTGACGGCTAAGGTTCTCAGAACGCACCAAAGATGAATCGAATGGGCGAGGAATAAATGATCAAGAGGTCAAAGCACACCAAAGATTTCCGAATGAACACCCACGCACGCAAGGATATACACACAACATGTAGATCGTATAAAGTAAGAGTTGGAGCGCGGCGATCAAGGGAAGCAGGCGAGGGGAGAGAGAGAGGTAGAGGAAGGGACCATACACCCATGTTCCTGTATACACATATATATATATATGTATACGAGTGCGAATGCACCATGAGGAAGCCGAATACATAAAGACCGATGAGAGGAACAAGAGATGCAGCGCACCTTTGTACAGACACGTGCAGGCGTACACATACATGTCTGCCCAGCTGCAGCGGCAAAACAGCAACAGCAACAACGACGACACCCCCGCGCACCCACAAAAGAGAAAAGAAAGCCGCGAAAGAAAGGTGATTCGATGCGGCAAAAAAGAGACGAAAAAAGCCCCCCACCCCCCACCCCACCACCACGACGGCGACGGCTGCAACGACACGGCCATCCTGGCAAAGGTAGCGGGGGAAACAAAACAAAACAATGAAAAGAAAGCGAGAAACACTTTAACACAGGCAAGAATGACGAGTCGAGAAGAGGGGTGAGAGGAAACAGCTCAGCACAAGACGGGGCAAGGAAGAAGGGAGGAACATGAGAGGGGAGGTGACAGTGACTGCTGTGCGCACATAACGGTTAGCAGCAGAGAAACCGAGTTCCCCAACAAGCAAACAATGGAGAAGGGAAGAAGTAGGAAATGACGGTGGGGGAGGGGAGGGAGGGGGGAGAACCAGAAAAAGAGACATACAGAACAAGAGAGTGAGCGAAAAGGAGAAGACCATTGAGCACACATCAGGGGACGCACACGCACGCCCAGGAGCTTGGAATTTGCATGGCTTTAGGTGAGTGTGTGTGTCTCTGTGCGTGATGATAGGAGGACCGACGAGCTGAACTATAAAATGGCAAGCGAAGGCGCGAGAAAAAGTAAGAACGTATACAGAAAACAAGTAAAAAAAGGACACACATGCACGCACAGAGATGTGGGGGTGCACGAATAGCGCTAGTAGAACTTGAGAGAAGAGGAGGTGGGGATGCGAAGAGTGGATGGAAAAGACTGGAGGAGTCGAGTAGTGGGAGCGGTGATGGTGATGGTTGTGGAGAAGGGATCGCGGGTCTTGAGGGGAATGGAAAGCAGGAAGAGTAGCTCTTTACACACACACGCTCCCTCTTCACTCGCTCAAATTACGTGTAGAAATACAGCCTCAAACAGGGTAGCTGCACCGTTGCTTGACACAACAGAGAAAAGAAAGAGACGTCGAACATCATAAGGTGCAGATCCTCAGAACTCAGTTCTTGCTCTCTCTCTCTCTCTCTACGTAACGCTTCTTAGATCAACTAGCGTGTTCTTTTTCTCCTGCCTTTATGTATATGCACATAAGGGATCCGTTGCTGTCTTGAGCTCATTTTTGAACAACGTCAAGGTCTCTATTTCTCTCCCGCTCGGCCTTCAACTTCATGTGTGTGGGACTAAGCGCCAGTTGTTTCTCTTTCTTCCCTTCTTTCTGGTACGTACTCCCGCATCTATTGCCGCTACCCATTTGCAGAGCGCCAAGTTCTCCCGGTTTGTTTGCCGTCTCACTTGTCCGTTTCGATTTTTATTTTTTTGTCCTCTTTCTCTCGCTGTCTTTGCCTACTCGATGCCGATCCATCCAGCGCACACTCACTCTGTTCCACTCACGTGCCCTCTCCCTCCCTCCCCCTTCCCCGCCCCATGTACATGTATATATACATGAGGGGGAGGGGGAGAGAGGGAGAGCAGATACACACGACAGAAAGTAAAAACAAACAAAAAATGGTTGTGCCAGTGAAGTGAAAGAAAGATACAAAGGCCACCACCACGGGCTCGCGGAGGGGAGAGAGAGAGAAGCAGTGAAACCGACCAGAGCAGACACCGAAGAGAACATAAAAGAGTACGACACCCCCTCATAGAACAACAAGAGCAAAAATACACGCACGCCCAGGCACCAAAGAGAAGAAATACAGAGAGAGAGAAAATCACGTTAGTTGTTGTCGTCGAGTGATGGGCGGGGGTGGGGTGGGGTGCTGGTAACGGCTATGACAAAGCAGAGAAACCATAAAAGAGGATTTTCTAATGCACCAGAGCAGTCGTGGATACCAAAGAGGAAAATAAAAACATCCACCAACACAAGAGAGCAACAGAGAGAGAGAGAAGCTCATGTAGGGCTGAGAGAGGAAAGTGAAAAAGAAAGCGCGGAAGGACAAACAGAAAAGAGAGAACAACAACAACAGAAGAAGAAAGTGAATAGGCGTCTGAGGAAGAGCATTATATCGACCTCCTCCAAAGGGAGCAAAGCAAGTGGATGTCTACACCCCTGTGAGAGGGAAAGGGGTGGAGGGGGGAGAGAAGGTGGAGGGCACGTTAATGAAGCGCGCAAAATCAAAGTTCATTGAATCAGGTCAACTCCCCCCCCCCCCCCCACGAAACAGTGACAGTGAAAAGAAAATAGAGTATCACACGGGAGGTGACGTGACGTATGAGGGGAATGGGCTGACGACTGAGGTGGGTCGGTGGCCTCAGAGTTAGGGCGTACCCAAGACAACGAGGTGGCGGTGGGGGGGGGGGAGGGAAGGAAAAGAAGATGGAAAAAGGAAAAGGAGGAGACGGATGCCCCAAGCGCAAAACAGAAACCACAAGCGAGACATGCGGAGAAGACCGTAACAGAAATGGGCAGAACAGAGAGAGAGGAGGCAAAAGAAAAACAGATCCAAAACACCGAAAGAAACTGTGCGCTGAGAGAGGGATAATAGGCGCACAGAGAGAGAGAGAGTAGCGATGAGTGAGAAACAAAGTAAGAAGAGGACGGGGAGAAAGGGAACGAGCAAAGCAAAGAGGCAGAGGGAGAGAGGGCGGAGATGGGTGAGGGGAGGAGGGGTGGCGGTGGAAAAGGAATAGCAGTCAAGAAACAAGGAAAAGACCCCATCGAAGAAAAAAGGGGGTCGAGGGGAAGAGGAAGAGGCAGAGAGAGGAGGAATGCCGGAGGGTGAAGGGGAGTGCTGCTAGTCGAGGAAAGCGCCTGCTGTCTTTCTTCCTTGGAGGAGAACGAAAAGGAGCAAGAGCGGTTTCTTCTGCATTCCTTCGCGTAGTCTCCTTCCTCGTCGTCTGTTGGGCTTTTGCTGAGATTGGGGGCAGTAGAACGAAGGAAAAGAGAGGGAGAGAGAAGGGCATATATTATGGGGTCAAAGGCTCAAAGAGGAGAACAATGGTCAGACACAAATCCCCACCAAACGTCCACACATATATGACCAGTGCCGTTTGCAGATTCATGAGGAAACATCGTAGACGGGGGAGGGAGGGAGGGGAGAGCCCACCCACACCCGCACACGTGCAGAAGGGGAAGGGAATAGCAAAAAAAAAAGCAAAAGGCGCACGCCTGCAGCGAGCGACAAAATAGTGGCAAGAGCTGAAAGAAGGGGTGTGGAGGGCAAGGGAAGGAGCTCTCTACCTAGATGTGGGGGGAAAGAAGAGGGTGCAACTGGAGATGGGCGACGGTCCTGGAGAGAGGCGCCACACGTATCCCCACAGAGAGAAAGAGAGCGAGAAAACACCCACAAATCGGAAGAATAAAAGTGAAAAGTTGACGAGAGACACGAAAAGGAGGAGCGCCTCCCCCAGAGGTGCTCGGATCTACCCTGTGTGCGTGTGTGTATGTGGGTGCTACTACTACTACTGCTGCTGCTGGGGCTCCTTCTTTCGAGCCTCTCAGGCCATTTCTCGAAAGGTAAGCAGGGCCGAGGTGTCGTCTCCAGTTGTGTTGTTCCTCTCCCGTTCTCCCGCACGTCTGTCACTCTCCGCACCTCTGTGCCTGCGATGTAGCCATAATAGCAGGGAATGGCCAGGCTGCATGTGTGCGCAACGAATACCCCCCCCCCCCCACACACATACGTACATACATAAAGAGCGACAACTTACGATACACAAAGAACATGTGGTGCGAATACACATAATACGAGCGAATTAAATAGCGACGTGGTTGTGGGCTGAAAAGAAAAGGGAGAAGGCAAAAATAAACAGTGACGGGTTTTCTTTCGTTTGGGAGTGGGTAGAGAGCAAGAGAGGCAAAGCACATCTGCAAGACGAATCCTCATCCTTCCTCAAACCTACCACACACACACACGCACACACACCTAGCACAAGAGCGGGCAGGGAAAGAGGGGGGAGAGAGAGAGGAAAGAATGGCGTCGTTGAAGGGGAGCGGAAGAAAAACAAGCAAAACCAAAGCGGAACACATGAACGAAGCAAACCGCAAACGCAAGAGAGAGAGAGAGAGAGACCGCACGTGATGCATCACTGCAAAGGTACGTGGGGCCCATGCTTGAAGAAAAAAGAAAACACCGCGCTGTAATGCGCCATGGAATTTCTCCCCTGTCCAGATTCTCTTTCTTCCTCTCAGCTCTCCTTAGTATCCTCCTCACCTGCGCAATAGATACATATTTCTCTGTTTCTCTCTCTCAGTCGCTTTCAACAGCGTATACACATACGCACACACACACACAGCTTGATTATACTGAAAGCAACCCTGAGGAGAATGGCCTATATGACTCGAAAGAATCAGGCACGCAAGAGGCGCGCATCGTCAAGAGAGAGGATGAAGGAATAGGAATATAGATATATAGATATATATCAAAGACTCTCTGTGTGCGGGAGTGAAAAGAGTAAAAAAAAAAATACCTAACCGTATAAAAAAGGCAGGCATAACCACATTTTCCTGCTGTCCCGCGGCTACGCTTTGCCGCAACGCCAAGGCGTACTGTGATCCGCTGTCTGACCTCCTGGCGCGAGAGGCTTGGTTGCCTCAAGCGTAATACCCATCGTGCATCACAACAAGGAGGTGGTAGAGAGCCGAAGAGAGAGGTGGAGCCACCTATACACATACACCCACACCCACCGACCGAGGGATTGACGTCACCACCAACGAAGGGAGCCGAATCTAGGTGAGGCATACATCGTGGAACGCTGACCACGGACACACACACACACACACACACTACAGAGACACCACCACGACCAAAGCAACCATGTGCAGTATAGGGAGAGAGGACGACCACTTCCTGAAGTGCAATATAAAATTTTTGTGCGACGACACGTATGCTCATACCCATGCAAGGCACACGCACCGATACGCAGCGCGTATAGGGCTGCATCGATGGAGAGCGTCAGTCACACACTCCTATAAAATACACGCACTTCTTCAGCCCTGCTGCGTTGAACCCCTCCAAAAGCACACCCACTGCGTCGTCGCTTGTCCTCCAATGCTGACTCTCTCTCGAGCTACGACGCCCGCTGCTCCATGGGCATGGCGTTTCGGTCTGTTGCATCGATGTCGGCCCCAGCATCAGCACCGCCACCGTCGCCGCGCTGAGGTGACCTTTGGTGTTGTTGCCCCTGACCATGCGCGTTGCTTGCCTGCCCGTAGCGGTTGCGCCGGGTTGCCGGGTCACCGCCGTTGCGAATGAACTCCGCCTCTTCATGCTTCTCCATGGACTCGATATCGGGCGAGTTCACCATACGCGCGTCATTCAAGGCGCCCTTGAACCACACGTCCCCGATGTGCGGCATGCGGTTCCCGTAGAAGCTGCGGGGTGTGCGCTGACGGCGCATGCGTTGCCGTATGTCCATCTCTAGAGGCAAACGAGGTGGGTAATTCATCATCAGAGGCCTGTTGCGGTGACGTAGCTGGACCACAACGTTGTGCCCGTCATAGTTCAAATCGCACGGCTCGCCTGCCACCTCTTGACGACCCTGCCCATTCAGAGGGGCGTGCGCCTGCTGCGCATCTGTGGGACGTGCGAGCATCTTCGCCGTCTCGCGCGCCCTCTGGGTCGGCGTCAGGTTCTGGCCTCGAATTGTGATGGTTAACACCGGAACGTCTGCCCACGCTTCCAACGCTGCCCGACGCTCGTCCGAGTACGGTAAGCTCATCCCATTAGCGCCTGCTTGGTCGGGCGATGTCACGCGGCTAGAGCCGGAGGTTAGAGAGGCCTTCTCCCCTGTGCTTGGGTAGTGGGCGTGGGGGTGCTGGTTGGTGTTCACAGCGTTCATGATACGTCGGTGTGATAAGGTCGGCGTGTGCAGGGAAGACGGTGGCTTCTTGTCTTTCTCCGCTGCTATCGCATTACCAGACACCAATGCCGTCTTCGACAGTGCTGGGGACGAGGGTGCACCCGAGCTCTGGGCCACGGTGTCGGAGCGGCTAGGGGTAGCGGTGGCCGCCGTCGCGGGGGACGTGCTCTGCGTCGCCTGTGCAGCTACTCCGCTGTTGTTTGACACTGGCTTCTGCCGCCGTGTAAACACCTTCCGCAGCGGCGTGATGACGGTCTCTGTCGGCGACGTGACGCCGTTGCCGGAGGCGGCCGCTATGGCTTCTGCCGGAGAAGGATGAAGCGTCTGCGGAGAAGACTCGGCGCTGCCTTTCACAGCCGTCGACAGCTTGAGTCCGCCTGCGAAGGGTCGCAATGGACTGATCTTGGGCATCGGCACAGCGCTGAAGCTTGTTGAACTGACACCTGGGGTACTGGCCATCTCGTAGTCGCCAGCCCAGACGTGCGCCTTGGGGGTCACCAGCGCCGGTGAAGTGTTCACCTTCGTGCGCGTGTTGCCGTCTTCGTTGTCATTGTGGCTCAGAGCTGAATCTCTGCCGCCAGCAGATGGGCTCTTGACGCTGCTGCTGCTGCCTTTACTCGGCTTCTCCGTCATGCGCTCCGGTGGGAACTGTGAGGCGACTTGGTGGCCATTGTTGCACGACTTGAAGTCGTTGATAGCGTCCCCAACAACCTGCGGTCCACCAGTGGACAGGGGGGCTGTGTTGCGCGAGACGGAGGTGCGGTGATCAAGCCGGCGCGCCTCTTCCTTTACCCAACCGTTCGTCTTAGAAGTGGTGGCAGTGTTGCTGCTGCCCGTCGTGTCGTGTATCGCTGCCCTGCCACAGTGGCCATTCATGTAGCCGCCCTCGTCTGTTCCCACAGGCTCGTCACGCTTCACTGTCCCGTCTATGGCGGATCGATGCCGCGTACCGGCGTCTTGGAGACTGGCGTCAACGCTGCTGCCAACTGTAACACTGCGTGTTGCACTGATACCGTTGGGATTGTTGGCTCTGTGACGGCCCTTCGTTGGCAGCGGCGAGAGCGGCGGCGCATGGTATGGCGGCTTATGCCTCTCTGCCGCAGCAGGTCCGTTGTATTGCTTGCTTGAAGTGGCGTCGTAGCTGTCGCTAGGGGGTTGCAGCGACTCGAGGTTTCCAGCGCTGGTCACTAACTGGGCGCCACTTCCGACAGCGCGGGTGTTACCGTTGTTGATGGTGGTTGAGGTAGCCGCGTATGAGGTGTCAGGTGCCGATGCAGCCACCCGGGCGCGAGTAGGAAAGGCGTCAGTTGCTTTTTTGCGCACCTGCTGCTGGTTGACGATCGCAGGAAGATGCACCACGTCGTCTACATGGATCGACTTTCGTATGCTCTGGCGGGTGGAGAAAGTGCTAGCGTCGTGTGAGTCCACCTCGGCCGAGGGGTACGGGCCATCCGCGCGGCGCCCCGAAGTCGGGGCGGCAGCCCCGTCAGGGTTGTCGCCGGCCACTGCTACACGGTAGCGTGGTGTTGTCGTTGTCGAGGACGGCATGGCGGACTGTCTCTCTGCGTTACAGGGAGAGCTCGCATTCGTGCGGGTTGGCTTGCGAGGCGCTCCGCGACCAAGCGATGTAGGGGTGCCTCCGTTTCGGTGATCGCCTTGAAGGCTCATGTAGTTCCCGTACACGTCGACATCGCCATCGGTCGAAGTGGAGGTGCTGGTCGGGTTAGGCGGCGCACCGCCCGTCGTGTGCAGTATTGCCTCCACGTCCATCACCCCATCGTACTCACCATATTCATAACCGCCGCGGTCCGCGTCGCCGTTGTTTGACTTGGACACCGGCATCCCCAACATGACTTCGTATTCGATTTCAGCTCCGTATGTCGAGGAGGGTGGGGGCGGGGCGAGAAGTAGCTTTCGGCGAACAACACAAGAGACTGACGCGCGCAGGCGAGCCAGAAAGAGGAAAAAGGAAGACGGGAAGGAGCTGTTGAAGAAGGGGAAGGGGCCCAGATCGCCAGAACGACAAATGACATACACCGTTGGTTGACCGCCCCGAGGATGGGGGACTGAAAGAAGGGGACAAGTAGAGGTGTGGGTGAGCGGTTTCGGAGAGAGAAAAGAGTCAAGACAGCAATTCCATAAGACGAACGAGAAGAGAGCCCAACACACACACACAGACACACGCACACAGACACACAGAGGGTGAGGGTGGTGGTGGTAAGTGGCGAGCACAAAAGGAGCGAAAGGGCAAATACAAGAGCAAAGCAACAACAAGAAGAAAATGAAGAGACCAGTGACCAATGCGGAGACACACACCGACGCGTGCAGTCAGAAGGAGAAGGAAATCAAATTTGTGTGAAAGGGCTGTCCCCCGCTCCCTCGAAAAAACAAACAAACAACAAACAAAAGAAAACCCCCCAATGACAAGAGAGAGAGAGACGATCAGGCTCGCGAGGACACAGCTAGAGACGTGCTGGAGATGTTTTACACGTTTATCTCTCTCTCTGCCTCTGTCGGTCTGTGACGTGTGCCAGTACAAGGGAGAGAGGGGTGCGGGGGGCTAGCTGTTGCTCCTTCCCTTTCCTTCGAAGCACGAACGGAGGAGGGCAAACGAAAAAAGCAAACAAGAACACCTTTGCCAGTACCGCTCTGCCTTTCCTTTCCCTTTTTAATACGGGAGCTTTAGCACAGGCAGGCGTGTGTGTGTGTGCGAAATCTGAACAGCTGACTCCTTTTTTTCCTCGCTTGTATGTTCGCGTGTTTTGTGGGTATTCTGTGGGTTGTGTCTGTGCACGTGAGCGGAGAGGGACGTGCCTGGTCTCGAAAAAAACGAGCCTCTCGGTTTCCTCGGGAACCTGACTGCGTTCTATGGTTGCCTTTCTTTTCGTTTGTGTCACTGCTTGTCTGCTGGCCTACTACTTGTGTGTGTCGGGTGGCTGCAGATTTCTGCAGACACGCACGGAGTGAAAAGAGAAGTGGGTGGGGGTGGCGAAAGCGTTTGAGCATGCGTGTGTACGTGTGCGTGTGTGATGGGTTGTTAGAATGAGAAGAAAAAACACACGCACCACAGCGATGTTGTTTGCGTTTGTGTGGCTGATAAGAGGAGGAGGAGGAGGAGAGGGGGGGGTAGGAGGGGACACGGGGAACCCTTCTAAGTGCGCTTCAGCCCTCCACAGTACACGTCTTCGACTTTGATCTCACAAGTATTTCCTTGCCTTCTCGACTTAGAGAGAGAGAGAAGCGGAGAGGGGGATAGAGGGGAGGAGAGGGGAAGGGGGAGGTTTGAGAAGCGACAGGAAAGGAGGAGGAAGGCGTGAGGAGAGAAGTGCGAAAAAGAAAAGCACACAAGTGGCACACGCACAGAGCAAAGTAAACACACTAAATGAACAGAGCAACGAAGGTGAAGCAGATCGAGGGAGAGTGTACAAGTGGGAGGTGACGGGTAAACAAGAAGAGAGAGAGACACACATACACATACACACATACACATACGAGCACGCCAATAATAGCGGCAACAACAGAAATACTATGATGATGATGATGGGTCAGCGACTGTACCTGGAGAAAGGGGCGGGGGCAAAGAGGAGTTGAGGCGGTGAGGCCAATTATGTGTGCTTAACGAATGCACACAGAGAGGGAAAGGAAGAGAGGAAGATGGTTAGCAAGACGTACAGACCACCCAGAACAGCGCACACCCACATACATGCACAGACTACAAGCGACACGTGAAGCGAAGATGGGGTGGGTGAGTGCGGGGGGGGTGATGCGCTGGTGAAAGGCGGAATATGTGTGTGTGTGTGGGAGGGAGGGGAAGCTAGCTCAGAGGAAAGTGGAAACCTAAAAGGGGAGAAAAAGTCAAAGCAAATGAAAGCGTGGAGATCCAGTCACCATACACAAACACCCACAGAACGGTGTGCAGGTGCGGCCGTAGGAGGGTGAAGGAGTCGTATGTGTGCGCGCAGGGGAAGAGGACGAGGGTGAGGAGTAGTGGTTCAACCCGTCATTTCGTAGCGGCGAGGGTACGAAGGGAGGGAAGGGGGGGGGTGGTGAGGAGGGAAAAGGAGAGAGTGTAGGAGGAAGACGGGAAATAAAGAGACGTCTATACAATGCTAAGGCAGACGGAGGGGGCGGAGACCATCGCATTGGTGGTATCCGATGTCAAGCTGATGCATAGTCACACGTGTCGTCACACGCCGCGTTGTATCGACGCACTGAGGCAGTAGTGCTACGAAGAAAGAGCGAGGGGCAGTGTTGTGAAGCCACTTCTCCTCCTCTCACCTCTCTCCTTGTAGAATCGCTACTCACGTTCCCACATTTCTGCACCCGACTTTTGTCCGTGTCGTCCAAGTGGCGAGTTCCACGTCCGTCTCCCGTGTTAGTTGTTTGAAAGTTTCGTTTCTTCTTGCTTCAACGATGAGAGCATGCGGATACACCGGCAGAGAGACAATATACAAGTGCCGAAAATAAAATAAAACGAAGGAAACAGTAAGGAAGAGGGTGGGGGAGTGGGGTGAATCGACGCCTAAGAGCGAACAAAGCCAACCAACCAAAAGGAGCGAGGGCAACGTGAGGTACTTAAGGAAAGCGGTGGATGGGTGATGATGATAGCAAAGTCACGTCCGCCTAGGAGAAAGGAGGTAATATAGCAACGAAACGAAAGCGAGAAGCAACACAGAGCGCTAACAAGAAGCAAAAAAAATGGGCAGCGGAGCACCCATCGAGCACACACACACATACTCACACACGCACTCAAAAAAAAAAAAACAAAGAAAAAAACCACTAGAGAGCGAGGGACGCCCAGACGCAGACACCCACGCACAAGCGCTCCCTGAGCGAGAAGCGCCACTGCACTACTAAACATGAGGATTCCTTAAGATGGAGACGCAAACGAGCAAATGCCCCTATAAAAAAAAGGGGAGAGAAGCGAGAGAGGCAACCACCAAAGCAACAACAACAATAATAACAGCCAAAGATGCGTGAAGAGGTATACGCCGCGGGTGAGGTGCGCTATGCTCAGGCGAATGGGGTCGAAAAAAGAAAATAAAGAAGCGAAGAAACGTGAAGAGCGAGGAGGAGGAGGGGGGAGGAAGGGAGGGAGGGAGGCGGTTCAGGTAGTTCGCCACACGGAGAGTGGGAAAAGGGGGACTCCCCCACCCCCAAAGATGAGGTGAGATGCTTCACGAACACCCAAGAGGGGAGAGGAGGAGGCGTTTGTGGGATACTACAGTCGTGATCGCGGGTGTACACATATGCGATGGTGACGGTGGCGGGAAGAGCGCACTGCAGGACGAGGGAGTAGGAAGAAGTGGAAGAAAGAGAGCGACAAAGGAGAAAAGCAACGCACACACACACACACACACACACGCATACAACTGAGAGGTCCACGAAGGCACAGGTGCACCACTCACTCCAGTACCGAAAGCGAGGGGGGAAAAGAAGGGAAAGACCAGACACACGAAAGACGACCAGCTCATGGGCAAACACAATTAGCTTAACGAAGGTCCAGGTGCGAACGGAGGTGAGTGGGCGGAGAAGGGGACGTAACTCGACAGAAAGCAAACAAACATCAGTTAGAAGAGTAGACTCCTGCATACACGCCTATCCCTTTACACTCCATACACACTCCCCCCGATGCATGTGCCTGTTGTTTAGGGTGTCTGTGTGCGTGACATGGGCACACAGAAGCCTCGGTGCATGCGTGCTGCAGCTGCAAGGTAGAAAAGATGTTTTTTAATCTATTTACAGCGCATTCAGTGTCCTACAAACGAGCTCTAAACTCTGCCCTTCCCGACGGCCCTCTCACAGACCCCATCGCGGCGTGCGAAGCAGCGCTGGACACACACGTTGCAGCAGTGGGCCGGCTCAGTCATCGGTGCACGACCTCTTGTCCCGAGCTCTGCCCGCCCCTCGCTCCGCAGGCCGCCTCACAGCCGCTCCCATTCTGCTGGTCGCCACCGCGAGGCGTGGCTCGGCATTGGCAGGGGGTAGGGGGGCTGCCTGGCTTCGCCACACAGAGAGTGGGGGGGCACTGGGCCCTGAGAGGCCACGCGCTGAGGGGTGTCCCGGCCCCGCCGTCAAAGAGAGAACTGAAAGTGGGGAGAATGAAGCGCAGTTGCTCAATTTCCTCTTTTTTTTCGCAAGACCCAGAGGCAGCCCTTAAGAAGTTTCGTTAAAGTGTAGGGAAGAGCGTGATAGAGCGACACGCGCAACAGAAAGTTACGAGGCTGGACAATTTGTACTTCGACAGGGAGCTGCGAATGAGCGGTTGCATTACAGTCGGCAAACCACTGTGGCTCTGAAGGTTTTCTCAGTCCTCGGCTCGAGGCTCAGGTGTGAGATGCCAGTCTGCAATGTTGGCACGTTACAAGTGAAGCCTTTCTGGTTGCTGATGTGCTGCATTTCCTGTGCGACATCTTTTTCCCGTCTTTGCGTTTGGATTCCTTCTTCTAGTCCCCTTCTTTCAACGCCGTGGACACCTAAACACGAGTTCGCGGAGTGCAGATGTGTTGCCTGTAGCTCTACAACGATCAAACTATGAAGATCCCCAGATGGTACGCACATACACCCGGCGATCAGCGACAAAAGGGAATGAATGCAGCCAAAGACGCGGCGGGAGTGTAGCGTTGAAGACAGTTGACCTGCCTGCCTTTCCCCGTTTTGCTCGTCTCACTTTGATGATTTTCATTTTCCACCCGTTCTCTCCATGCGCGTCCACTTTTTCCATTCTCTCCAATTCTTCTCCTTCCTTCCTTCCCACGTACCACAGACACACGCACACACACCACCACCTCCTTTCCCTTTTTCCATCTCCTGGTAGCCCTACTTCCTGAAGTTGCGACGCAGACTTGTTATTGGGTTTGTTTTGTTGTGCGTTCCCCTCTCCTCTTTTCACTTCTCACGTAGCGAAAAGTGTGAGTTTGTGGGCGAACATGTTCTCATGGGCGACGATGTGTGCCCTTACGGGAGAGGAAGGGGGGAACGCACAGATCATCTCCTCACCATTTTTGTTTTCTGTTTCTTCCTCGTCTGGATGTTTCCTACACCCCTGATGATGGGGGTGGGTGGGGACACCTACGTGTGTGGTATCCCAGGACTCAGTGCTTCTACTCTGGGTGGGGAAGCCAAGTAGTACTCCTACCCCTGCCAATGCCAGATCAGTTCTGGTGGTGGCAGGGTCAAGTACCTACGACGTGGGGAGGTCAGAGCAATGCATCGCTGCTGATGGCAGTGATGAAAAGAGCGCGAAAGCAAACCGCGTCGAGTCCAAAAAAACACGAACGAAAGTAAAGTTCAATGACGAGAGAGATGAGCTCAGGAAAAGAATGCAGAGAGCTAGAGAGGGAAGAGGGTTCAAAGATATACATACACTTAGCTAGGCACATGAGCTTCTGCGGATGACACCTGCCATCCGCAGGAGAAGAAGTCAGCATAATGGGCAAACAGGCATAAAGACAAAGCCGACATACCCACAAAGAGGGTGGAGATTTAACGAAAATGTGGATAACGATGAGTGCACCGATAGCGTGACAACAAGCTCAAACAAAGAAGATCACTATATGTACATGCTGAGATAGCATACACCCAGGAACACAAATAATCTGATAGCTAGTGAGAGGGCAAGCGGTGGGGTCGGGGTGGCAGTAAAGATGCCGGCGTCCTTCTCTGTGTTTCTCTGCTTGAGTGTTGACCTGTATGCATGCTTGTGCCCACAGAGAGAGAGGCTTGATAGAATACCTGCACAGGTGTCAGCATACGGTGGGTGCAAACAGCCCAACAATAACCACAATAACAAAAAATAAAGGCTCATACGCAATCATAAAGAGAAGAGGCCAGGAGGCCGATAAAGCGACCAACGAAAAAAAAGCCAAAGGAAGAACAAGGACGCACATATTTGGTTTACATCAATGTACTACCTCAGGATAGGAGGGGGGAGGCGGAGGAGGAGTAGGGCCATCGGCGGCGGCGACAGCAGCACGTAGAAAAACAAAAAGAGGGAAAGGAATAAAAGGAGCATCTTCATTGGCTTCCGCTCGAGTATATGCAGATAGAGACAGAAATGATGGGAGGCGATCGAAGGAGACATGGGGCACACACATATTGGGGCTATATTACAAGAATACTCTACTCGCTTACCTTAATGCTCTCTTTTTTTACTTCATTCTCAGGGAAACAGTTTGGCTCCGGTTGTCTTGCTTGGCCACCGTTCAGTCTTTCATTTTTTTCTTTCTCTTTCGGCCGTTTGCTCCTCTTCCACACACACACACATGCACATGCACATTATTCGTCATCGAAAGAGGTTTCGAAGCGCCTCCACAAGCAAGCTGGACTTGCCCATACTGTTTCGACTCACGGTCCTTTTATTCTTGCGAAGGTTCCGGTTGCCCTTTGGCTGACGCTTATAGGGGCCCTCGCGGTCGAGGTGGTTCAACGTCCCTTTTGGCGAGTCTACCCAGGTCGAGTAGGCCAGCCCTTTCACCCACGAGTTGTCGTTGCCTACGGTTGTCTTGATGTGCTTCCCCGAGTTGGCGTCGCGTTGCTGTAGCTGAAGTTGTTCTTTGCGTCGCAGTACGGCACTCTTCGTCGGCCCAGAGAAGGTTTGGTGCTCGTGCGGCGCCCCTGCAATCTGCTGCTGCCGTCTCTCCACATCTTTGATCTTCTTGCCGTTCCTCAATCGTGTTGGCTCTACTGAGTTTGGCTGTGGACCACGCGCTACTGGCATGACATGCTGACCCTGTTGGACTTGCGAGGACGCCGGGTGCCAGTTCATGGGCCCTGGATTGCCAGACATGGCGCTCCAGTTCACTGGCCTGCTCATCCCATGAGCGGTGTTGGGGCTCACCGGAGGCGCCGGTCCACGGCTCTGCACATGCGGTGGAACCGGCCTAGGACCGGCAGAGCTACCGTGAGCTCCAGGCGGCGGCAAGTGCGGCGTTGTCATCGGAGGTCTCCTGTTGCTGTTGCTGTTCTTCTCCCCCATCAAGTGCGGGGGTGTGCTGTGCTGCGCGTCGCCGCTAGGTAGATGTTTTTTTTGCCCACTGAGGATGGGTTGTTCACCGCCACCAGGGGGCAGGTTGGAATACTGCAGCGGTGACATCCCACGCCATTCACTGTTGACGGGATGCCGCAAGACAGGCAGCGGACGGTCGTTGCTCTGTAACGAGTTTTTTGGCGAGTAGGTGGTGTGCTGCTGTGATCTACCACTACCGCTAATCCCGACTACGAGGGCCCCGCTACCTTCGACTCCGACTCCGCCGGCTCGACGAGCACTGGGTAGCCGCTCCATGAGCATTGATCCAGAGGAGTTCATTGACCTGCACTAATAGAGAAAATCAAAGACACACAAGGAAAAGGCCAGGAGCACGCCCTTATCGGGGGAGGGGGTGAGTGAGAAGAAGAAGGGCAAACCCCAGTCAGCGAGTGAGCGTGTCCCTGATCTTTGGCCGTGCGGGAGGGGCTGGTGATAACGTCAGTGCGTGTGCGTGTGTGTGTGGGGGGGGGGGGGGTGGAGGGGAGGGAGGAGGTGAAAGGAAGGAGAGAGAGAGTTACGCGCAGACCATGGGTGAGTCCGTATATTTGTCGCAATCGACTCAACCTTCTGGGTGGTACCTATACGATCGGGTTGCTTACACCAAGGCCATACCGACAGGAGTATAGTGCGTCCTCGATACAGGGACATCGATGCGCATATAGGTGCGGTGTCTGCTTACTGACAAGAGTGCGGGGCCACCCGTTCGTCTCGTTTTTTTTTGCTCATCGAAGTGGAGACATAAAGAGGCTCGGGGTGAGCGGGGGGGGGGGCTCACTCGGGAGACGTGGGCAGCGAAACTAACAAGAGAAGGTGTCATAGGGTCACTGGGGCGCATACTCAAAGAAGATGAAAACTAGAAGCAGCATTGACGAAGTAGAAGGAGCTCACTTTCGTTGGGAAAAGAAAACGCAATTATTCCCCCGACCTTGCTGCACTGCTAATGCCCAGAGAGAGAGAATTATGCCAGAAAGGCTCAACAGAGCAAGCAAAGGAAAGGGGCGCAGAAAGGTTTCCTACAGCGACGGATGCACTCGCTTGCTGACTTAGGAAGAGGACAATAAGAAAGGCAAGAGGATAGAGAGAGAGAAGCTCGCTGTCAGCATTCACTGTCTATAAGGCACACCTTTATATCCACATATATCTCCATGTATCTACACATACATACATATATATATATATACATGTAGATATTTGGTCGTTCTTGTGTGTATGTGTCACATCCGATGTGCCTACCATACGGCTTCGCTGCTGAATCACAAATGAGCTGAAAGATGGGGGCAAAAGAGAACCAGTAGAAGGGGAGGGGAGAGAGGGAGAAGAAAAGAGGCAAGCAAGGCATTCACACTAGAGAACATAAGAGCACACGCACACACACCCCCACACCCCCACACACATATAATGAATCAGAAGAGCGGGCATAACGACAACAGTTGAAAGAGAAGAGAAAATCAGCTACTCGACAGAGGTGTGTCACCATAGCGGGCACAGCTTACAGAACACGCATATTTACATGCATAAGAGAGTGGGAAAACCTAAATACCAACTAACGAGGCGATCGCACAAGATGGGTTGGTGAGTTAGTGGGGTGGAGCTGAGAGTCAATGGGGGGAGGGAGGAGGGGAAGAAAAGAGCAAGAACCGCTGTAAGCAGCACAACTCCGAAGGGAGAAAGAGCTATGACAGCAGTGACTCCGCCATTTCCGATGTGCTCCGCCAGACAAACGACCCAAGGAAGAAAAAAAAATGAAGAAGGGTTGACTGCTTGGCTGTGTATCGCCAAAGAGAGAGAGATGGGCCACACGGTGGAGGACGTAGGGTGCGAGCAAGTGGTGGCCTGAAATCCAGCCTACGGCTCATGGCGCGGCCACATGGAATGGGTAGTTCGCGCTAATGGTGTTGTGGCGTTTGACTCCTTTCATTTCAGTTGTGCGCTTTGAGTCGGCACGGAGGACGAAAAAAAAAGCTCGAGAGACCGACCAACCAACGATGACAGTCCATGATGCGTCCAATCGGTGCGTGGCTGCTGCGTTGGCGACTCCTACGAGAAAGGAAGGGGTGGGAGAGAGAGAGAGAGACGGTTGCGCTCACGGTCCGTTGACTCTACTTAGAGCTATTTACGCACACAGGCACACCGCGACGGAAAGCAGGGAAGAAGCGAAAGAGGAATAGCACTAATGACGGTAATAATAAAACAAGGATCGAAGCGGCCCCAACCTGGTGTGACCCAAGTAAATGGAGAGGGAGATGGGGTTTATAGATGTGTGTGCGTGTGCAAACACAAGTTGCCCCTTGCTTCTCTCCTCTTGTCTCGCGTTTTCTCTCTCTCTCTACGCCTTGTTAACGGTGTCCAGCATGGTAAGAGTTGAGGGGGGGAGCAGCCAAGAGAACTAGAGAAGATAAAGAAGAAGGAAAGAGTGTGCCGAGACGGGACGGGGCGGTGGATGAGAGAGAGAGGGATTGGCGACGGTGTGCGATCAACAACGAAGGAGGGCCAAACAAGAGGAAGGAATCTACAAGGCAGACAAGCGGACCCCCCAGACGTACACTCAAAGTGAGCGCTGCACTGTGGGCACCAACGCTCTCTCTACTTGTCTGTGCTGAGGCCACCAAAAGAAAGGAAGGGGGAAGAGGTGCGTGTGCGCGCACGATGCTGTAAGTGACATTGCCTCCCCTCTCCCTTCTTCCCTCCTCAACCACGCGCCGACTGCTCGGCGCAGTGGGCTGCGCTACTGAGGTCTGTTTGAAGAGCTGCCGGAAGGACTTGCACTGCGCTGATGATGCTGCTGTTGGTGCTGGTGGCGGTGGCCCTCTGGCTTACCGGCTACATCTTGCGGAGGTGAAGAGTAGGCGACCTGCGGCACCACAACGGTGTGTTGTTTTGCGATGGTGCCTAGTCGACAGGGAATTTCACGCTGCTGAGGCGACTCAAAGCTGAAGAATTGGTGCGGCGCATCTTGCAAGTAGCCGTGTCGCTGCGAGTAGGACGGTACCCGGTTCGGCAACGGCGTCGCATCCCTGGAGCTGCAACGTACGCCTTTTTGAGCTCTGTGCCCCGCGCTCCAGCCGTCGGGGTGCGGCGGTTCCTCGCTGGATCTCGGCGACGCGACCGTGCTCGCACTCGCCGCTCGCAGCGAGCTCCAGCTCTGCCCCAGCACGAACTTGTGCCCCTTAGCGGTACCAGCGCTCTGTCGAAGGATCGCAGTCCCAATTGGCGAGGCAGACGCTGGACTCTCCAAGCCAAATGATAAGATTGATGTGCGCGAGGACAGCGGCCAGTGCGACGAGCTGCTGCAGCTGCTGCAAGCGTTCTCCAGCGCAGCATCGTGGTCTCGGGTTACACGACACCGACACGAAGTTGCACTCGAGACAGCTCGGCCGCTGCTACGACTTTCGCGTTTCCGCTGACCGTGGCTCCAAGTGCTGCTTCCGCTGTTGCCGCGTTTGCACTTCCTGTGTATGCCAGGATCCTTCGGGGAGGCTGTGTGCTCGGATGCCCTCAGCGGCGCGAGAGCGCGCGCACTGATGACCACAGCCGTGTCCGAGGGGACAGCCTGCATCACTGATGAGGCGCCTTGCTCGGTAGTGGTGTTGTCCAGATAGAAGGACGACTGGCTGTCCTCGCGAGATGAGTGAATAGAGTTGGTCGAAGAGGTGAGCATACTGGAGTACACGTCACTGTTCATGCGCCGCATACTGGCTCTGTAACCGGAGCTGCACGTCGGGAAGGCGACAGAGTGCAGTGTCTGTCCCGTGGCGTTGGTGAACGAGACGTTGCCCGGCGCGGTGGAGCGCGGTAGCTGCAGGCCCGTCCACGGCTCCCTGAGGCTACTGCTGCTCGTCAGCAGCTCACGGGTTCGACGCTGGCGGGAACGGGGTCTTCGACCTGCCTTGAGGTTCTCCGCTCTACTGGGCACATTGCCGGCTGCCACCGCACTCACCGAGTGCTGCAGCGACGTTGTGAAGACGCGTGACTGAGTTCTTTCACCCCCGCCGTCGCCCCAAGTGCCCCTGTCCACTATCCTGTCTTGCTCCTTCAGCATATCAGGCCGCCTTTTCTCCGCCAAGACGGAGGGGTTGATCGGTGAGTGGGCAGAGAGGAAATAGGAACTGCGTCCGTGATCCTCGCTCCGTCGGATCACACTGTGAAACCGAAACGCCGCCCTCTGCGAGCCCTGCAGAGGCGTTGCCAGTGGCAACGGCGCTGGAGACTGCATTGGGTTGGTGCCTACACTCGGCACAACTGCCTTCTCGGTGGCCACTGCATCACTGTCACCTTTGTGGCCTGGCGTTCTGGCGACCTCGAATTCCGGCGACATCGAAGTGACCGTCCCAGCATCCTCGGCTTGTCTTTCCCACCCAAGAGAGGAGCGCAAGGGCTGCTGAGATGAGCGGCTGGTGGCCGCTGCCACCTTCGGTACCGCACCGGAGGCTATCAGCGGGTTCAATACGTGGCTGGGTGCGACGTTAGTTGCGCCAACACTATATCTGATTCGACAAGCACCTCCGTCGCGCTCGTCGTGGGCGGTGCCGCGACTTGCGCGCTTGCTAATGGTGCCGCTGTAAAGCTGCTGCAGTGGTTCGAGTGATATGGGTGTCATCTGTGCCTGCGGATTGCGCGGGGAGGTCAAGCACGCGGAGAAAGCCGCACCTGAGGCCACCGCGCCTGACTCGAGACCGTCTTCTGGCACCGATGGTGTCAGAAGAGAAGCAAATGCGGGTTCTGTCGAACAACACGGGCGACCGTTACACCCTCGCTCGTGGGTGCCCGAAGATGAACGTGTTCCGAAGGGTGGACCTTGAGGCATCAGCATCGCCGTCGCCGCCGCCGAGACAGGCAGCAACTGCGTGTGTGGTGGCACATCCGCAGTGTGGCACGTAGAGTCTGCTGTCAGCACTTCACATGCAGATAGACGTGTCATACATGGCGTGGCATTCTGCCCCAGCGACAGGTGCAGGGCAGCGAGCGACGGCGCCCCCGCTGCGGCAACTGCGGTCTCCATCGCAGCGTGGTCGACGGATGCTCGCGCTACTGGAAGGGCACGAAGCACGTGAAGCTCAGTCGACGCACGAACGTCGGCGTACGCACTGCCGCTAAACAGAGCATTTACATTGGCTTCAAGAGGTCGTGCAAAAGTGCTCTCGCGCTGAGCTTCAGTGGCCTGCTCATCAATCGGAGAGAGTGCCAAGTCGGAACAACCCACCGACGCCGCCAAAGCGGGCCTGGGTGCCACCCCTACAGCCAAGAGCGCTGCTGTCGCATTTGAATTCGCACCCCGCGACAAATTGCCCAAGGCAATGCTCGCTGGGCTGTTGGGGTTGCTCATCGGCGGCGGCGATCCCCACCCCTTCGGAATTGCGCGCAGCGTTGGTGAGAGGGGGCCTTGCAGTGGTGCTTGTGGTTGAGGCAGCAGTCGCTCGATGGTGCCAAGGCCTGGCAGCCCAACCGCCAGCCCAACGGCCGGAAGCAAGCTGCCGGAGGAAACGCGTGTTGGCTTTTGATTTCTTTTGTGCTTTCCACCTCGACACTTGGTGGAGAAAGGGGAGATGACGACGGCGTGGTCCACCTCCGCCCGCGGCGAGTACGACCACTTTAAACTTGATACCAGCGGAGCGTGTGTATCGGTGCCGCACGTGCCCAGCAAGAGAGGTGACGGCGTTAAGGTACACGAGGGAGGTGATAAATAGCGGTGGTTGGTAGAGCTAGCGATGGAGAGGAGCTGCCCTGCTGAGCCAGACAGTCTCGAGTTGGGCCGCAATGACAGCGCTTGCAACTCGCCGGCGCTGGGACGTGTGTCCGTGTCGCTTGTGAGAGGGGAGGCGAGGATCGAGGCGGTGGCGACTGCTGCAAGGTTACAGTCCTCCGAGCAGCAGTTGCTGATGAGTTTCCGTGGCTGCTGCGGCTGCTGAGGATGCCAGCGGCTCGAAAAGCGTTGAGGGTCGTGTTCTAGCGCAAGGGTCCGGGGGTTGTAGGCACCCCTCGGCAGTGCAGCCGCTGCAGGGGGTGACGGCTTCCATTGCCTTTCTGCTGCCGTTGTGGGGAATGGCAGGTCTACTTTCGTTGGTTGGAAAAGTGGCACACCTGGCGGAAGCCTCGCCAGATGGTTCGAGCTCAGCTCAACATCGGTGCTCTCCTTACGGGTGTGCTTGCCTTCGAGCAATGGCAGTCTCGGGGTGACGAGAGCATCCTCCGCCTTCTCTTCCAGCGGCGACCCGCTCCGGACGGAGGCGTCCCGCTGTGCGCCTACTGCGGCGGTTTTGGCTTCCCTGAGCGACAACGAAATTGCCGTCGTCGGCGTTGTCTGTGGGGTGGTACTCGCTGGTTGCTGCAGAGGCTGCTGCTGCGGTGAGCTGGAGAGTCGTGGAGGATTTGGCGGCGCGGGGACGCGATGGACGACCACCCGACCACCGCCACCGCCGCCGCCGCTGTTGCTGCCATGATGGTGCCAAAATGCAGAGCACGCGATGAGGTACTCACCGCCTCGGTGCAGGCTGGTGCGCGGCTTATCGGAACGGGTATCCTCGTCGTTGGGGGAGGCGCTGAGCACATGGTCGTCACGTTCCTCGGTCATTGTAGGCGTTAGCGCTGCGGTGGCGGCCATCCTAGCGAGCGGCACGTCTAACGATTCTAACACGGGGGAATAGGATGGAGACGACTGGAAGGCGTTCTTTCGAATCGGCTGCGGAGTCTCGGAGGAGGCGTGCACTCCTGGCACAGCGTTGGATTCCACCCAGCGAACCGTCGACTGCCATAGGCGACTCGAACGGGCGCTGGTGGTCGACGCTGCAGACGGAATCCGCACGCTGGTGCCGTTGTCGCCGTCACAGGCGGCGTCCATGCTTGTGGAGGCTCGCATGATCACAAGGAGCGACCGTGCTTGGTTTATGTTTTCTTCCTCTGGATGCGCGGCCTGCGAGTTCTTCGTGCGTGTGTGTGTGTGTGTGTATATCTATCTACCACAGCACCGACACTCCAGACAGACAAGGGAGAGGAGAGGGGGGAGAGAGAGAGTTCCAGTTTCCAGCAAAGAGAGAGGAGAAGAGAAATAGGGGGAGGGGAGGGGGAGGAAGACACGATCGAGAGGAGGAAACGAAACGGAAAGGCAACTCCCGCACACCGCTACGCAGGCAAAGGGGTCCACAGCTCAAGCGGAAGGAACCAAAGAGACGGATACACAAGTGCCAAGAGCAGCAGGAAGCGGGAGGGGGGTGGTGGTGGTGGTGGCGGGGGCGCAGAGGTGAAACCGGAGAACTCGCCATGTACATAAGCAGCGAGAGAGATCCTCCAGAGAAAAAGCGAAAATAAGGAGAAAAAAAAACGATCCCTGGCAGGGAGAGTCCTGCCGCCAACGAGGGAGACAACCACACGCAAAGGGAAAGACAAGGTGGCTCAATAATGATGTGCAGGACCCGCACACCGACACACACACACACACACACACACACACACACACACACACACACACACACACAAGCAAGAGCGGTGTATTACAACGGCAAAGGCGAAAAAAAAAACACCGAAGGAGAGAAGAAAAGATGAGTAGTGAAGGACAGCCGATGAACCCCTCAGAGAGATGTAGAGAGCAATGAAGAGTGCTGGTAACGGTTGTGCGGACTTCAACGTGAGAGGGGGAGAACCCACGTCAGTACCCAGAGACACGCAAAAACCTAGCAAAGAGCTCCACAAAACACTTTTGCTTTTCTTGTTTTTTGATAGTCGTTGGAGAAGATGTGCTGGCGAACACCATCTGCTGCTTTCTTTCGCCGCCTATGGGATGGTTTTCGTTGTGGCCTCTTCTCTCGACACCTTTACGAGAAGCTGGAGCATAGCGAGAGTAGGTGGGAGGTTGTGGCGACGTGACAAGGGAGCCAGAGGTAAGAGCGTTGCAGTCGTTATCGCAGTCAGAGGGGTGCAAGGCATGTGTTTGTAGACACGTTGGTTCATTCAGAGAGGAGTGAGGGCAGAAGGGTGTAGGTAAGCATCCAAAAAGGCAGCCGAGAGAGGAAGTGATGCGATGCATGACGAATGCAAAACGCACATGCACCAACATGGCGAGAAGCAGCCACAGGAAGCGGTGGGCCGCACGCGTGTGGGTACGTCAAAGTCTCTTCTTAAGAGCGACTTGCTCAGGGAGGAGAGTCACCCCTTTTTTTTCTTCTTCCGTGCCGCATCAGCGAGGCATGGCCAGATATGCCGCGGCACACTTATGCATTTTGTGTAGAAAGGTATCGCACTGGTGACGAACAACAGAGACGAGGAAACAGTCCAGCGGTGACTGACGGACACCCATGCCCAGCCCCCCTCTCTATCCCTCCCCTCCTCAGGGGAAAGTAGTGCAAACTCATATATCAGCCAAGAACGAAATGCTGTAGGGGGGGGGAGGGGTGCAGCAATTATGTTCAGCGAAGCCGCAAGCGACCGAAGTGAGGCTTCGCGCTTGCGCGTACACACCAAACGTGCACACCAGGTAGAAGGGGAAGGACACAACGAAAAAAACAAAACACGTGAGGGTGAGAGAAGCGCAGAGGTGCAACGGGGCACATCCTCGAGGCACAGAGGCACGCTTGTGTCCAGTCGAAAACGAAACAAAAAAAGAGCTGACGTGGCAGTGCCGCGTGTTTCCATCTCCATCAAGCATACCGCAGTGCCTTTTCCGCCTTTGCTTATCGTAGCGCGCGCCTTTCTCTCATTTGTGTGTTAGCTCACCGCTTCTCCAGCGCCTCGGAGAGCTCGCCCTTGTGATAGAGCGCGACGAGGTCGTCATATCCGCCAAGGTACTTACCGTTGAGAAACACCTGCGGGACTGTGTGAACGCCGGTGCGACCCACCACTTCCTGGAAAACCTCTCGCCCGTTGGGGATGATGTCGATCTCCAGCGAGACGAAGCGGTGCTTCAGCTCAATCAGCAACATTTTCAGTTTGGTAGAGAACTGGCAGTAGGTGGCGGAGATGAGCACGATGCGGTTGCGGCGCAACATCGTGTCCAGGAACTGCGGCGCCCGTGCAGGGTCTAAAGCATAACTCATGGTTGGAGAGATCTAGCGAGGTATGTCCGTGTGTCACAGACTTTTTCGGCTTGCCCTCCGTTGTTCTAGAACCCGTCTCCTCTGAGATGTATGTGAGTTGGTGAGAGCGGAGGGAGAGAGGGCGCGTGAAAGGACGTTGGAGTGTCGGGGAAGGGTGAAGGAGGAGGATGGGGAAGAGCAGTGATGATGGTGGGTGCGCCAGAGATCAGAAGAGAGTGCGCGCGCAGTACTCCTCCCTCCTCACCCACCAGCTGCTCGGCCCCTCAAAAAGGATTATGAGGAAAAAGGGAACGACACAAACAGCAGTGCGTGGAGAGCGACACATATGCCTATGAAGAGGGGGAGGGGTTGCGTTGTAGGGCGTAGCTGAGGTCCAAGGACGGCGAATATGTTTTCAGCGGTAGCTCACAGGAATCGTTTCCCTTTCCTCCGCTGCCTCAGGTGACGCTAAAGGCGCTCCCGAGCGCTGTGGCTGTCGAGAAGATCGTCGTTTCTCTATGCGCGTTGGTAAAGGTGCCAGAGGAGGGCAGGTGATTCTATCGACACGTTCTTTCTCAAGCTCAACCTCACTCCTGCTTGTTTCTCCCGCTCAGCGCCTATGCCGTCATGCGAGAGAGAGAGAGAGGCGCGAGAAGGAGATGGCGGAGGAGTTGGGGGTCTCTACACTCTTGTCCTTACGCTGTGCCATTACAAGGAGCGAGCAGACACGCCTAAAAGAAATGTGTGAAAGCGCACACGCCGACAAACTTGACTCGCAAACGCGCAGACGCCGATCATGTCCCCCCTGCCATTAGTCGTGTTTATTGTGTGTGTTTTCTTCTTATTTTTCCGCGGTAGGAGGGTAGGCCTCTGCATGGGGGTAGTGCTGACGGGATAATCAGCCGTGCAAGGAGCGAGAGTGAGCAGCCGATGGGACTGCAGAGCAACACGGAGGCGGGCAGAAGGAACAAGAGGGAATCATCCTTGCAGAGTTGTCCAGAGTCATTGCCCCCCCCCCTTCCCACTTCCTCCGCAACAGTCTACAACGTGACGTGCTGTCCCTCTCCATCATGACGGCCTCTTTGCTACTATGCCCCCCCTCCCCCTCTCGGTGTCACTCTTCCACATCGCAGAGGTACTCCGAGGCTGCCGACGACGACTCTGACTCTGACACGTCAAGGCTGAACTCTTCTGCCAGCGTGTGGTGCACCTGTGTGAATCCCAACGCAGGGCTGTCAAAAGGAAAGAAGCCACCGCCCCCGCCGCCTCCGTTCATTGCACCCTCGTGAAACCCCCTCGACCCGGCGGCGCCACCGCTGATATCACTCCCCGGAGACTGGCGCTGCAGCAGCGGAGACGGGAGAGGCCTCAGGAGACTGCTAGTGCTTGCCGATCGATTTGCGCCGGGCTGCGATCGGGTCGAGGGGGAGTTGAGTGCTGAGTGATGGTCGTGCTGCTGCACCTGCGATTGCCACTGCTGCCGCAGTTTGGGATGGGTAACAGGAGCCGCGATACTGCTGACAGTGCTGCGGCGTGCCTCTGCGTGGCCGTCGCTGCTACGGTTGCTGTAGAGGACATCTGGGGTGGTGTCCTGCGGCACCGACGCTGGAGATCGTATCGCAGAGGAATTCGCTACCTGCTGCTGCGGAGAGGGAACAATAGAAGCAGTGTTCGTGCCTGCACGACTTGGTGTCTTCTGTTCCAGTCCGTGTGTGGCGTGCCCGGCACTCGGCACAGAGTGGAGGGGAGGCGGTGAGGGAGGCGGTGTTGGTATTTTCGAAAGAGTGGCCGTGCCAGCTGCATCCGATGTTGCTGCTGCGGACGTCGCTGAGGTTGCCGCGCTAGACTTGCGCGACTTGCGTGCGGGTGGTGCCGGCGTGGGAGCACTCTCGGTATCTCTGTTCGTGATTGTCGACAGCAGCGGAGGGCCTGCATCCGTTAGCTTAGTAGCGGACGCAGACGCGCACGCCTCGACCTCGTCTGACCTCAGATCTTTATTCTTCTGCGCTGCCTTGGTCGTTTTCGGCGTCGGCAGCGGCGACTTCTCCGTGGAAGACGACAGAAAGGACTTGGGCTGATCGCTCGGGTGCCACACAGGCGGGAGTACCGACGACTCCTCAGCAGTGAGATCATTATTGCGGCACCGCTTTCCACGCTGCTGCGGCTTCTTCGTGGGTTGAGATGAATCGGCGGCGAGTTCGGCCAGCTGCTCCGCAGGAGGTGCGCCGCCCACCGCATTGCCATTGGCCTTATTGCCGCCGCCACGTGCCCTTTTCGTGCTCACACAGCTTCCTGCCGTAGCAGTCTCGTTGTCTTTGCCTTCCTCCGCGACTGCGTCAACGTGCACCCGCGAAGTCTTCTTGCGTCTCTCCGACTGCTGTTCCAGCTGCTGCTGTGAGGATTGCAGTTCTTCACACGCGACGAGGATGTCGGCTGCCACTGTGGCTGACGGCCGCGCTGAGGGAGGAATGTCCAATAATTTCTCCCTTTGCATCGCCTTAACATCACCGACCACGCTCACAGTATGCCTAGAAGCCCCCTCCTGCTGCGGGTGCTCTTCCAGTGGCGACGCTTCCGCGAGAGGAGTTGGATTGAAGAACGTGGTGTTGATCAGCGGGAGGTTGTCAACGTCCTCTTCGACAGCCTTCGCACGTCGCGTACACTTTCTCTTCGTCGAAATCGTCCGTTGTCGCTTACTTTCTGTACTAGCACACCCGGCATCACCTGCAGGTATCAGTGCTGACGACGACTCTGCCGTCCCAGACATCGCATCCGCCGCCGCCGGAGCACTGGCAGCACTCCCTCCGTCTTGCTTGTAGCTCGTCAACTCATCTTCTTCTACCTTCGAGTGCTCCGCTGTCGATGCGATTGTTGCCAGAGGCATCGGCGGCGAGACTAGAGTGACTTGCGTGCCTGACACGGATGTGGAAGGCGGCGTTGGTGTTGCTACTGCTGCTGCGAAGGCTACCCTGGGCTCTTCCTTCACGTGCATGACCCAGTAGTGCCGATCTGCTTTCACATAGTAGCACCCGTCGGGCAGTCCATCAGAGGAGCAGACGCGGTAGACACTCTCGCGCTTCTCCTCAGCATCACCACCAATTTCGAAGCTGTTGCTGCCTGAAACGTTTCCCCCGGTACAATGACGGCTACTGTGGTGCAGCTTTGCCTTTCGCTTCTCTGCCAGGCAGTACTGTCCATCGCCGCCAAGAAGCACGCGCAGATTCACGACACCTGTCGTCAGAGCTGGTCGGCCACAAAACAAGATGCGCACCGCTGCGGCTTCGAGAGGGTGCAGCTCCATGCGTGACGCTGGTCGGTTGGCATGGGCCAGCGGCAATGGTAGGGAAGAGAGAGAGAGAAGGCGCTTTAATGACCCCCTGGCGGGCAGTGGTGATGAGGGTCTGGTCCGCGCCCAGGGGATGTTTGGCTCTGAACTACCAACCAACAAGGAAGGAGGCAGGGAAGGAAGAGGGCCAAATAAGGGACGGCGTTGAGCACCCGTGTCCGGTGTCCGCTTGCTGAGAGAGAAGAACGAGGTTCGTCTTCCTCCGCTGGCACACTCACGCTTGGCAAGCAGCTCGATATGAAGGGGATCACGAGGGTGACAAAAAGTCGTGAGAGGGCACAGCGCAAGTGGATGGTGAAAGAGGCACAGAGAGGGAAGGAGGGAGGGGGGAGGGGTCGTTCTCAATATAACAAGTGGCGTTGCGATAATCACAGCGAGCGTGCGCGCGCCTCTTCGCTCTTTTCTTTCTCTTGTGACCGCATTCCTTCTCTCTTTCCCCTCTCTCTTTGATTCCACCAAACCCACACTGCGAGGGAGGCGGTAGAGGGTGGGAGACAGAGAGAGAGAGAGGACAGCGGCACTGAAAAGCCCGGGGGTAAGAGACACCTATGAAGTACACTCAGTCACGCACCCCCGTGGGGTTTATCTCCTCAGGCGAGCTCCCTGCATGAAAGGCGGTGCGCTGCCATGTTGCGGTGTTCGCTTCCCTATTTCATTGCTGTTGTTAGGGTGCTTCTCCGTTGCCACCCTCTGTGGCCTCAAGCGTCTGCCAGCAGAAAACCAGAGCAAGGATAGTCAAAGGAGACAGGGGCGGGTAGGGGGGAGTTCGGGTAAATTGCACCCACGCCCTCCCTTGTGCCCTACGCCGTACACACGCATGCCACGCCGTTCATAGAGGCTGACGGCCCCTTATGCCCGCTCCACGCTCCTCGCAAATATTGAGACGGAGATGCCCATACACATCAGTGCGGTGTGGATAAACATATTGCGCTCATATCCACCAGAAACCTTGGCAAAACAAGACGAACCCATCGCTGTCACAACCGCCAAGCTCCACCGTACCACCACTGATTCCTGTCCCCCCTTTCCTCCCCTATCGCGCTCCACTGTTCGCATTATTAATTCCCCCCACCCCACAAGCACCACTCGTGTGTGTGTGGGTGTGCGAAGACTAGTGAAAGAGGAAGAGAGAGAGAGATCGAACAGCGGTGAGTATAAGGGAAGGAGAAAAAGGGAGGAGGGCGGGGGGGGGAGAGGACAAGACAGGTGAAGAGTGAAGTACGGAGGTGCTGGTGTGCGTTTGGCCCCTTTTGCGTGTGCTTTATTGCGTTGAAGAAGACGCAAAGAAGAATGCACATACACACACAGACGCAGACACGCATCCACAGGACAACACATATTCGAGGAGGAAGACGTCAGAGCATAACAGAGCAGAAAATATGCATCTCTCTCTCTTCTGCTGAGAGCGAAGAGTGACTTCAGTCGTTTTGTTAGGAATTTTGTGCTTTTATCTTCATGCGTCATCATGTCGACTCCCTCCCCACACGTGTGTGTGCCCGCATTCCGCATTCAGACGCACCTCGTCTTGCTCGCTAGTGACACCGTAGTCTATTCCATCGAACTTCGCTCTACACTGGGGCAGAAGTCCGCCCCGAATGCCGTTAGCTTTCAGCCGACAGAACAAGAACACATTTGCTTGAGTTTTCTTTTGCCCTTGAGCTTGAAGCTCTGGCGACTTGGTTTACAGCACCTACTACACCACCTCACGCATGTCCTTATACCCACTAACACCAACACACACGCCCGCGCTGGGCAATGGATGCAAGGCGCAGCTAGGTTAGCAGAGGGAGGGAGGGGGATTCCAATAGCAATGAAGAGAAAGAGGTGCAGGCGTTGATGAGGGCGGGGGAGGGAAAGGATGAGAGTCGAGGGATTGTGCATCTGGGGCCCCGCCTCAGGCTGTAAAGAGGAAGCTAGAGAATGGGGAGGTATGAGCGGAAGTCAGTTTGCGCATGTGCCACGCTTATGAAGGGCGATGCCGTTGCTCTCACTGTATTTTTCGCTGTCTGAGCTGGCTGGAGGCTGTGAAGTGTTGCGGAGGTGGACTGGGAGTTGCATCGGTGCTTTTGCTTTCCAGCCGCATGGCTTCGTTTCCCTCCTTTCGCTTCTTTGTTTGGCAGTATGAAGAGCGATGACCTCTCCATCCCCTTGATGACACACACACCACACACACGTTCACACATGCCCAACAGTTGCATGCAAGGAGACGAGCTTTCCGTATGTGCGCATACGTCTGTCTCTCTGCCTGCATGTGTTTTGCTTTGCTTTTCGCAGTGAAAAGGCTGGCGGAGGACGTGAGAGGCAGAAGCAGAGACATATGCACTTATTCGTAGAGATCGACATCGGCACACATACACACGCACACACACACACACGCACACAGACAACGAAAGCCTGCGAGTATTTGATGGTTAAGGCACTACAAGAGAAGCACAAGGCAACGGTGGTGTGGGTCGGAGGAGTGCGATTTCTGAGGTTGGTGCGGAGGGGGGAGGGAGCGAGGGAGAATGAAGGAGGACAGTGGCGGCAGTTTTGGGGCACGTGACTTTCACCATCCTCACCTCTCCTCTTCCTCCTTACCGCGGCATGTAGGCGGGCGATATCCATGCATTCTCCGCCTGGCGACGCAGTCGTGCCTCCTCTTCTTCCTTCTGCAGTTGCTGCAACGACCAGGCTGACAGGCTTGACGGTGTGCTCATCGCTTCCAGTGATACGTGCAGCTCACGAAGCCGATCGGCTTCTGCCGCCGCTGATGCCACCAAGGATGGAGTTCCTGACGACTCGTTTAGCGTTGCCTGTGCGTCACCATTCGGTCTCCTTGCCGCCGGTGCTGCTATGACGCTTTCACGATCTAGCGCTATCACAGCAGCCAAGAGGTCGCGCGCCGTTTCCGCCGGCGACGATAGCGTCTCCTCCTCCCACGACTGCTCCATGATGACTCTCTCGAGAGAGGTAAGACTGCCTCGCTTGCCGTCATCAATAATTGTGCCATGCGCCGCTGCCGGCGTGCATCGTTTCCCCTCGCTGCGATACGGCGCACCCGCAGCCGCTGGAGAGACGGAAGGGCTTGAGGACACAGCGGCGGCGTCCTGGTCCGCCGCTGATGAAGCGAGCCTCTGCAGCGACTGCATGGCCAGGTCGACAGCCTCGTCGCTGCTGCTTCCGCTATCCGCCGCTGCTGCCGCAGTGCCAGTGGCCCCGTCCGCTGCAAGCAGTTCTCGTAGCAACGGTCCCGCTACCGCGTACGCCGCATCGCGTCGGATGCGCCGGTACGTGGCATGCATCAGCGTCTCCTGCTCTTCCGTGGTGAAGGTTGTTCTGGGAAGCGCGGCCAGCATCCCTGTTCGCTCGTTTTGTCGGGTGCGCATCAGCACAAATATCACGTCCGCCATGGTGCAGCCGGCCTCATCGTTTTCCAGCATGAAGGTGACCATTTCTTTCGTCGTGCGAGGTCCCCAGCGAATGCCCTTCTCCCTGCAGAAGAGCGACATGGCGAGCTGCATGGTGCGGGAGCAGATCACTTCATGCAGCGGCTTGGCGATAGACACAGAAACTGGCGTGAATGAAGCAGGAACCGCAAGGCCGCCCCTACTCCTCGCTCGCTGTTGCCATCGATTAAACAGTTCGGCAGCACCACGCAGCACTTCCCATTTGCGCGTGTGTTGGAGAGTCAGGATGTGGTAAACAAACATCGCGTGGACCGCCACTGGCATTGTGCCGTGGTGCTGGCTCATATCTTGGCAGAGGCGCCGCTGTAGCACGATACCCTTCGATGTCTGCGGCGCCTGCTGCAGGTGCTGCTGGACTGGGGTGAGAGAGGGGTGCAGCAAGCGGGCAAACACATCCGCGTCAAATGGGATCTTGTGCGCCTCCATGTAGGCGGCGTAGGCGAGTGCCTTGTCCAGCTTGCCCGCCGCTGTACAGATGTAAACCCACGCACTGTGCACCGCAGGGCTCACGTGCTGCTCCTGCTCCACCTTGCGAAAAAGCATGGAGGCAGAGGTGAAGTAGAAGTGATCCAGCGTGCAGTAGTAGGCCGCCCAGCAGAGAATATCCCGCAACACGGGCTCGGGAAGCGCAAACTGTTCCTCCGGCGGCTGCTGACGCGAGGAGAACGTAAGGCACTTCATGAAATCCTCGTAGATGACGTGCGGCATCGGCGCCTCGACGTTGCACATGACGTCCGTAAAGAGAAAGCGGTAGTCGTGCTCCATGATGATCTTCAGCGCCTCATGGTACGGGGTATGCAGCACAATCTCACGCAGTGCCTCGTACGGCGGACACCGCCAGAAGTCCTCCTTGTTGGGGAGGTAGCGCTCCACCTGGAAGGAGCTGGCGCTCTTGGTGGTGCTGCTGCTCACCTGGCGTGAAAGGTCCTGCAGCCACTGCTTCTGCAGACCCCCACTTCGCTCTGCGGCGAAAGCGACCAAATCGCTCTCCGGGAAACCATAGGGGATGTCCGGTAGGGCAGCAGACCACTCTGCTATTGCGCCGGGCGCTAGGCTCACTGTCTCCGCGGTGCTGCTACTGGAGATGGTGGTGCTGCTTCTAGCCGAGACGGTTGCTTTACAAGGGAACCCCGATGTCTCTGGGGAGGAGATAGAGGATGCTCGCCGTATCTTTCTGGTCAGTGCGGATGTGTCCGTCTTAGCGGAGCGGCCGCTAAGGCAAGACGTCAGCGAGCGGCGACAGCACACGACCGGCACCCAGGAGATCATCTGTAGCAGTCTGCGGTGTGTCTACGAGAGGGGGGAGGGGAGGGAATCCAAGAATGCCGACAGATGGTGGAGTACGCACACACACGCACACGTAAAAATACACAGCGGGCTAATGTGATGCGTGTGCAGGTGTTAGTAGTAGGCGAGAGAAGCGAAGCGAGAAGTAAAGAGGTGAGATATGATGGGTGAGACAGTGCTGGGATCATGCTGATGAAGGGTGACGGATCCTGTGTGCTGAGCAGTGGTGGTGCCTTGCAGTCCGCTTTCTTTCGTTCCTTTTTTTTTCCTTTGCCGCATGCCTGAGTCTGTACGCTAGTCGTCCACCAGCGCGACATGCTGAGTGATGTGGTGTACGTTCTCGTCCGCGTTTCCCTGCACGTGACTCTCTCTGTCCTGCTGTGCTCACCACGACTGGTGCAGTTGCATTTTCGGCTCTTCTTCATCTCCCGCCTCGTTGCAACAAAACGGCACGTGAAGAGAGGAGAAGAGGAAAAAACTCTCCTTTTCACCAGCCCTACCCCACCCTCTAATACGACTTCCACCCACGCTACGCACGCCGCGCGCATAGCAATGGTTAGACAGAGGAGCGAAAAGACAAGTAGTGAGGCGGGGAGGGGGTGCTTGCCGTAGTTCTGTGGAGTGAGTGAGAGAGAGAGGACGAAGGAAGAAGATGCGCCGGCAGCGCCACCAATGAGCATCCACACACTCTTTACGTCTGCTGTGAGGTCCAGTCTCCCCTCATTTTTGCTCTCTGCTTTCCACCTCATTCTCTCGAGCTCTCTCCTCAGCTTTTTTTTTCAGCCCGCCTCTCTCCCTCTCTCTCTCGTTGATTGCACCCCAAATTCGGCATAGCAACGCAGAGGTTCTCAAGCCTACGATACGAGAAGGCACAAGCACGGCAGAGAGCGGAGACACACAAGCACACAGACCATCCATAAGGAGAGAGGGAGAGGAGTGAAGGTGTAGGAGGAGGTGGCGGTGATGCTGGCGGTGTCACTCGAAGGCTGTTACTTCCGCTTCAGTGAAAACCCCTCGTCATGTAGGGTTGAGCAAAAAGTACACACGCACACAACACACAAAGATAAGTGCGCACGCACGGATACCCACGCGTGTGCACAGCCAGAGGGGGAATGTGGGGTGAGGCACAATATTAAAAGACGCTTCAGAAAAAAAAAGAGCGAAACAGCCTCGGAAAGGTGTGGAGATCAACGAACAATTCATCGGCGAGACACACCACCTGACGTGCAATCAGGGGACACGTGGGAGAGGGAGAAGGTTACAAGATGTAGGAGAGAGAAAGTTGACTGAGAAAGCTGTGAAGGGCGGAAAAAGAGTGGGGTGCAACCGCAAGGACACAAAAGAGAGCACACAAGCGCACTAAGGGAAACAACAACAAGAGCCCCACGCGGACAGAGCGTGCGAGGTTTATGAAGGGCGAGGCATGTGACATCACCGACAGGAAGTGCCTGTAAAACTACCCCCGTGTGCGCTCTCCGCTTTTCTCACTCTTCTGCATGTAGTCTAGCTGACCTTCTCTCTACCCATTCTTTGCCGCGCATCACCCTCTGGCGTCAGTGCTACTCGAGGCACAGCACATCTGCCTTGTCAATGTCACAGGTGCGCATCTTGACCTCGAGTCGGTCGTACCACTGCACGTCGCCCGTTTCCTTGGCGTCCTTGGTCGGTGTCAGAACGAGCAGCGTCGGCACACTCGCTAGCTGCAGAGTCGGGTGCTTGCGGTAGGGGTACTCCGGGTTGCCAAGATAGCCGGCGCGCTCAACTGGAAGCTGTAGGAAGATGGCGCGCTCCTCACCGTACTTGCCTTGGAGCTCTGCAAAGCGCTGTGCGACCTGCGGCTTCGCTGGGATGCAGTCCGGGCACCATGATGCTCCGGTCGTTGGGTCGGTGGAGCCGGTCAGGAAGATCATGAGAGCAAGCGGCTTCTTACTGTGTTGCTCGAGCAGCCGCTTCGTGATGACAGTGAGCTCCGCATCCAGCTTCAGCGGGTAGTGCAGAGAGAAGATCGTATGGCTGTTGGCGGCACCGACAGCTGTCTCAGCGGGGGCGTGCAGGCGAGCGAGGTACTCCTTGCGCGCCGGCTTCTCCTCCGTCTCTGGGCCGCGGTTCAGCGCGATCCACCGGGGCGCCTCCTTGAAGATGCGCAGGGTCTTGATGCACTTGCTGTGGTCTGTCGTGAAGCGATGGTACATGCCAGCTGGCAAGACGATGCAATCGCCAGGTTTCGACAGCAATCGAATCCACTTGTCGTTGGCATCGCGCACGTCAAAGTAGCCTTGTCCCTCGAGAATTAGCCGTACTTCATCGTCCTCGTGAGTGTGCTCCATAAAGTGCTGCTCCGCTAGAGCCTCAAACTTCTCTTCCCCGAGGGTGGCTGGGCTGAGGTTTACGACGTCGTAGCTGTGGTAGTTGAGCTTCTTGAGAAGCGGCTGGATGAAGCCCTCAATGTCGTCACTCACCTCTTTCGGGTCGAAGTGACGAAAGAAAATCCCCGCCTCACTAAGCGCCTCGTAGCTGCCGGGCACGTTTGGTGAGAGACGGTTCTCCTCGCGGCGATCCGCCACCTCCTCGGGGATGTACCAGCACTCTGTCATAGCGAGTATGTATGTGATGCGTTGCCGAGTGTGTTGACTCGGGAGTAGGGAGAGGGGGCAGGGGTAAGTCGAAGGTGTTGCGGCGTCACTGGATTTGGTGAGGTGCAGAGGCGACATAACAGAAAAGCAAGGGTAAAAAAGAGTCGGCAAGTACGCCACACACACGGAGGGAGAAGACGACGACAAAGCACCAATGGCGGCGGGGGGGGGGAGGGGGTTGAGAGAGTTGGGCGAGTGTGTGTATGGAGAAATATAGAGGGGGCAAACATGTGGCATGAAACGTGGAAAGGGGGTGACGGAGTGTGAAGGGTGCATGTTGCGAGGCGTGCGCGATGGAGGATATCGCAGGTGCCAAGCACACACGTGTTGCGCAGTGCATGACCCGAGAACTTTGTGGGGAAGGGCTGAGGGAAGGTGCTCAGCCGGAGACCGGCTCATTACAGCCCGCACCATTCCCCCGACTTCTGCACTGCATCATGAGCCATACATACACGCATGTGCTCGTGGCTCTGCTTGGACGAGGCGAAAAAAGAAGAAGAGAGACGTCCCGCAGGCTTTTCCACAAGTGATGACGGTTGATCGACTCCGCAGCCCACTTTTCGAGGATTCGTTCTGATTTTGTTGTTGTTGCTGTTTGCTTTGAGTGGTGGCTTGAGCAGCGCTGTCCTATGTGTAACACGTTGGATCCAAATTATGACGCAAGGCAAGTCAGAAGGCGCCACAAGCACTATAGCTGCTTTGCCTGCTGCTGTGTGTGGGTGTGTATGTGCATGTGTGTGCGTGCTTTTTACACACGTGTACACGTACACACAAACCTACACCCACCCCTCACACACACACACATGCACGCAGACGGAAATCAGTAGAATCAACCGAAAAGAGGTTGACAACAGCCACAGGAACACAGAGGGAGAGAGATGCACACGAACGTTTTAGCGGAGTAGGGGAGGGAGAGAGGGTGGTCGAGGAAAGCAGAGCGAAATTGTGTGGAGACTGGAGGGGAGGGTGTAGTTTGCCGATAGAATTCACACGACGAGAGAATATCCGCTTTTGGTGTTGGTGCGTGTACGGGTCTCAGGCAAGATTGACTGCGTCAACTCAGATGAGCTGCTACAGCGAATAAAATGAAGAACAGGGAAACGTTGTGTGTGTGTGTGTGCGAGGGGGCGGGAAACATAAACGACCTGGAAGCTGTAATGGGAGAGAGAATGAAGGGGATATCATGTGCCTCTCCCTCGTCTGGCAGGGGTGGGTGGGCAACGCCCACCACATCCATAGATCAGCAGGTACACCCGCACACCCACATACAATGCCTGTGCGTAGATGTGCAGGAGGACTGTGTGCGTGCGTGTGTGAGAGAGAGACAGAAAAGTAGAGGTAATCCCAGCGAAAAAACATAAGGGAGAAAACGAACCGAAAGGGAGGGGACTAAACGAGCAAAAAGCCCCGCATCTCTCATTGACGTTGTACTGCCTGAAGATGTGAGAGCAGGAGCGAAGAAAGAACGAGCGAGTCATCACCATCACAACCCAGAGAAGAGGTCTGGAAGGAAGGGGGGGGCGGGCGAGTGAGTGTATCGAGCCTCCCTTCCTTCGGGAGGGGGCGAGAGATGGAGCGTCGCCCTACCTCTGTGCCTTCGCCCACGAGCAAAGCAAGCAGTGCACAGGCAGCTTTCACAAACCCACGGGCACACAGAAAGAAAGAAAGGAGGATGGCAAAGCAGAAAGTGAAGCATAGAACAACGACAACGACAGGAGAAGAAGCATCAGAGAAGGTGACAAGGGTGTGAGGGAGGGAGGGGGGAGAGGGTTTATTAGACCCAATTGAGCAAAGAAGAACACACACACACACATACATACACATACGCTCGCCGACCCCCACACGCCCACACAAGCAAACCAAAGAAAAGCATAAGGAGGGGAGAGGGAGAGAGGAAGGATGCAAAAGAGAAGGGAGGGGGGATGATGAGGGGGGAGAAATAGCTTATCCATGTCACGGCAGCGGCGGCCTACTAGAGCACCCTACTGACAATAAGAGCGACGATAAGGAGCAAAAAAAGAAAAAACCAACTGAAGAGAAGGGTGCTGCTACGTACATCAACTCGAGGAGAGAGGGACAGAGGGAGAGAGAGACGTCGAAGGGACAACTAGCACGAAAGGCGACACTGAGCTTTCTCAGCGACCGGTGCTGAGTCGAAGTGAGGAAGCACAGAAAAGAGCGGAGGGAAGAGGGAAGAGAACTCATGGCACACGCAGACCACCGCGCACTCACCCTCATCATCACACTCACCCAAGAAGCCCTCATCCATTTTCCCCGCCTACACCGAAGGAAGGGTGTACGGAGGACTTCAAGAAGATCGCTCTTCGTGCGAGCTCAGTCGTCAGCTACCTCGTCATCACTGCCCCTCTCGCGGCTGTCGTTGCTGCCGCAGCTAGAGTTGCCACTTAACGACAAGTCGAGTACATAGTTCTGCGCGACTGAGGGGATATGGGCACCACTGCCGGTCCCGACTGCGCCAGGAATCCGTCGACCTCCGCTGCCACCAGCCATCCACACCGGCTCACCGGAGCCAGATTGAATGGGAAAGCACGCAAAATCGCCTGTCGTCACTGAAGGTGTAGCGGCGCCCGTCCTAGCTCCCTCCTCACCGGGTGGTGGTCGCCCTCCATGTGTCTGTTTCACTACATGGCACTGACTCGCCCCTCCTGCCGTGCCTTGTACCTCCGCGTTGCTTTGCGTCAGCTGGCACGAGACATTGTAGACCTCCCGCATCATACGCGCCATCCACTCCACATCCCATGAGACTTGATGGTCCAGCACCTCGGCTGCCGTCATGCGCTCTGTAGGATCTCGGTGAAACAGCCGATTAAAGAGCTCCACCAGTGAGGCGGGCAGCAGCGCATAAGATTCTCCCATTACGTCGATACTGGACATCGTGATGCACAGGGTTCTTCGACTTCGGTTGCGCATGTCGGCCGCCGCGGTGTCACTCCCCGTACCCTCTGACTCCGTGAAGTACCGCGATTTCTCCTCGCTGGTTGTGGAGGTCGTGTCTGTGCGCCGTAACGCTCGATAGTCTATAGAGGTGGACTGCTGGCTGCTGTTCTGCGCATTCTTAGTCTCTGTGGTGTCAATGGTGTTAACGGAGCTGTGCGACTTCGGCGAAGCACCTTGCTGGCGCTCAGCCGTGTCAACCTCCAAGGCACGCTTGAACGCCGTCAGTACGCGGTTCGTCGTCGCCTCGGTGTAGTGATTTGCAATGTGCAAGGACAGGCGGTTGGTGAAGGTGAGCGGCAGTGATCCTGTCCTGGGGATGGTACGGTAGAGCTCATTGAGAGCCGGCATGTGAAGCCCGTTCAGGTGACCCAGGTTGATGCCCATGATACTTGCTATTAGGCACCCAAAGGACCACAGGTCGCAGGACTCGGTGTACGGCTCCCCAAGCACTATCTCTGGCGCCATGTAGCTTACAGTCCCCCTCATATTGTGCAGCTTTCTCGACTCAGTCATCTTCGCCGCCGACCCAAAGTCCCCGAGCTTCGCCATGCCGTTTGAGAAGAGCACATTGGCCGGTTTTATGTCCCGGTGGACGATGCCGCGGCGATGCAGGTAACTCAGCGCACTGGCGATGTCGTGCACGATCATGACAGCGTCCTGCGGACGTGTAAGCTCTGGCGCCGTTATCGAGGTCTCATCGGAGCCTGGCGAGTCTGCCCTGTCGTCCACACACGCTGCCGTTTGCAGCACACCAGGGACGTCGCCCTTGCCGTCGGTGCAGCTGCCGCTGATGGAGTTGTTGTTGCTAAAGACGGTGCTGGCGCACCTGGCATTACCTGGGTATTCGGCCATCAGGCCGGCGCCGCTGTCGCTGCGGTTCTGCTGCCGCTCGGCAGCTCCAGGAATTGCTACGGACGGCTCCAGCAGATGATCCGCCAGCGTCCCATCACAGAGTTCCATGAATATGGAGTACGCGTTATCCTCCAGTCGTGTGTGAGAGAACGATACAATGTTGGGGTGTTCAAGTGCGCGCATAATGCTGACCTCGCGGTTGATGATTTCAAGTTGCCGTAGCTTCATGCTCTTCAGGAAGATACGCTTCATCGCCAGCTTGCCTCGCGACACGTACATCATTACCTCGAAGACGTCGCCAAAGGCACCGCTGCCGATATGACTGTGAATCTGGAACGACTGGTCCTTCCGCACACTTATCATTGAGTGCATGAGTTGGCGGCGACGGATCAGCTGCTGCACCTCTTCAAGCACGCTTCGCGAGAGTAGCCCCTCGAGGAGGTTATCGGCGTGCATGACGACCATCTCCTCTGTCATGACGTTATCAGTGTTCATCGCCGGTGCGTGCACGTCAGGCCTAGTTGAGATGAAGAAGGCGACGACGGTTGCCTCGACGGCGTGTTTGACGAGCAGCTCGTGAATTTCCGCGCTAATGAGAGAGTCTGTCCACTCAACAATCACGACGTCAAAGAGCTGTATCCCGGAGCGGGCGTACCGCAGCATCTTCGCCGCGCTCGTGGCGAAGGTGGCACAGTGTCCGTAGATGCCTAATACCTCCTCTACTTCTGGGTAGGCACGGGTCGCGTAGACAAGCACGTGCAGGTTGTTGCGCGTCGTTGGATCAGCCGCCTCCTCTTCCCCCCAAACGTCGCGCATAGCAGCGTGTGCGCCAGGATTGGGGTCCTCGGCAGCTGGCGCTGCCACCACAGCGGCGGTGGTGCCAGTCGACATGAAACCCCGATCACAAACGCTTCGTAGTTGCGTACTGACGCGATGTCTCAGATCCTTCAGTTGCTGCGGGCGGCTGACTAGGCCAAAGATATCCATGAAGCTGTCGGCGAACGAGTCGTCGACCTCATCGCGTAGACTGGAGTTGTCGCCGACGCCGCTGGAGGCATGCCAATCACCCCCTGCTCCCAGCCCGACCCTCGCAGCCGCTAGTGTGGCCACGCTGCCCGAGCTGTCACTGCTTCTGTGCCCTCCCTTGTCACTCGACAGCCCTGCTGGCTTTGCCTCCGGCGACGTCGGCTGCGCCGCGGCCGTGTCGGTAAGAGTGGTGGATAAAGTACTGGGCAATGCGACGTGTGTCAAGGTACCGGTGACCATCACTGACTTGGGTACTTCCGCCGAGAGTGATCCCGAGCATGAGTACTGCTGAATGCAGAGCTCGGCATCGGGAGCCTTAGTGGTGAGGGGTCTCAGCACCGCCGCAGAGGCGCCCGTCTTTTTCGCCACTTCTTTGTCTCCCATACTGCACGCCGCCGCGCTGTCCTCTTCATGTTCGTCACTTTCCTTTTCCAGAGCGGTGCTGAAGTCGCCAAAGGCAGCGGCCGCACTGCTGGAGAGCGTGTAGCCAAGTAGCTCAGTCACGCCAGACTTCTGCGTACAGACGCTGAAGAGACCCTGCGTTTCGCTGCTGCGAGTGCTGATCAGATCTGTGTGGCTGCTGTTGCCAACAGCGAGGGGCGTTGTGCAGGAGAGAATGGGGTGCGAGACAGACAGTTGCTCCTGCGCTGATGGAGTGCCGCTGAGGCTGCCACGCATGGTTCTCTCCGCCCAGCCCTTTGCGGTAACTGATGTGCTTGACTCCCTGATTGCACAAGAGGCACTAAGGATATTGCTGCTCTGACTCACTGGTGGCGACTCCGACCCTGCGCTCCAGCTTTGTCCCATTGAAGGCTCCACATGAAGCGGTGTCTGTTGCAGCTCTTGGGAGGAAGTGACTGGTGACTGTGATACCGCGGTCTGGGTAGATGACTCGATGGTATGGTGACGGGAATGCGGAGTGAGGTTGACCTGCGGGTGGCGGCGTTGTGGTGGTGAGCACACGACCACGGTGGTCATGACTCCCGCCGTATTCGGCGTGGTGCGGGTCTCACTTACCGCAGTGGTGTCTGTGCTGCTCTGTCGCAGCTGCGGTGTCACCTCCATCGATGCCATCTGTGTGTTCGTGCCCGAGTGTACCGTGAGTCGCTCTTTTTCAGTTTTCATTACGGCAGCGGTGCTTTTCTGCTTTCCCTCTGCAGTGGCAGTAGTGCAGGCTAGCAGCACCGCGGGCAGCTGCAGGCCTCTCCCTTTCTTGGGTAGACTTGTACCACTTACGGTGAGGTCGCTGAAGGACGCCGCCGCCGCCCGGAGTGTGTCGCCTTCGTTCGGATGCTCCGTGCATTTCCCAACACTGCCAGAGAGTCGTCTCTTACCGTCCTCCATGCCCCTCATTGCGTCTCCACGTGCTGCTGCTTCCACGATGGTATGAGGAAAATGTTCATCCCCTCTGTCATCCGCAGTAGCCATCGACAGTATCGATGACCTTCTGTAGGTGCTGTGGTGTGTCCCGGCTGTGGGTGAGAGGTCCATCAGCAGCTGTAAGGGGTCGGCATGATGCTGTGAAAGCGTTGCAGCTCCCGATGCTGCCGCCGCGCTGCCACGCTGCGGCGTGGCAGCAACGCCCTCAGCCTTCGGAAGCACCTCTGTGCTGGCCACACTCAGCATGTCAGCCGCCGGGAAATTGCCTTCGCTGCTGCTGGTGCTGCCGTGCTGTGTGAATGAGAAACTCGACGTATTCGCAGCCACCAGCTGCGACAGCCGCAGGCTAACCGCACCTACACTGACCGTTGCGCGTTCGCCACGCGAGCGTGTACTGAGTGAGGACATCATCTCGTTGGTGACCACACTCGTAACTGGCACGACGGTGCTGGGTGTAGCAGTGGCCGAGCTGCTGTTCCCCATGCTGGGAGCGCTCGTGTGCTCTGGGCTGGCGTCCTTCGAGCTGGTCACCGTCCACCCGTGGCTCTTCGCCGACCCAGAAGACGCCGCGGCAGCAAAAGGAATGCTGGCCGATGCCTGGAGGGCAGGCGGACGTAGCGGCAACGCTATCGACGCCACCAGTCCGGCTGCTAGCGCGGAGGCCTCAGCCGAAGTGTTGGTAACCGATGCATTTTCCGCTGCTTCCATCACCACCGCTGTCCCTGATCCCTTACTTGCCAGTGCTACTTCCGCTCTTGTTGGGTTCGTCTCGGTTGCACTGCCATTGGCGCTGGCACGCGTCAACTTGCTCAGTGAAGACTGGGATACGTTTGTGGGCGACGCTAATGGCGAAATCACGACACTCCTGCCGCGGACGCCTTCCAGGTAAGGGCGTGCTGCAATGTCATACCGCAGGGGAATAATCTGCGGCGACGGCTGCGCTGCCTCGGCGGCGGCTTCCTCGGTCACCATGTTTACCAGGTTGGCACCGAACACCGAGAGCCCACGATACTTGGAGAGCTGCACATTGCCCAGCTGACTCAGCAGCTCCAGCCGCTGCGGAGTGGTAAAGGGGATTTGGACTTGCGCCTCGTACGTGTCTGCGCGGATGTGAATGGCACCATCGCACATGGCCAAGCTTTCCTGCACGTCTCGGGATAGGTAGTCGGAGCTTGGTACATTGTGTGGGGGGCGGCGATGAGGGTGATGCTGCTGTGCGGTTTTCGAAGCCGATCCCACCCCTGAATAGGCCCACAACAGCGACTGCTTTCCGCTACTGGTGCGGTTGCTGGGCAGCGACCTAGACGAGTTCTCGGTGGCAGACTCGACAACCCCGTTGCAACCTTTCGCTTCTTCAATGCTTGCGTGTTGCTGCGATAGTGCATCGTCGCCCTCCTCAGCCGTGTTCTGTTGCACTTCAAGCGCCTGCGCTTCTGAGAACGCCGGGTCGGGCGTGTGGCTCGTCTCTGAGGTACTGCTTGTAACACTGCTCGAGTTATTGTCCTCTCGTGCGACATCCGCGGTGCCGCTGTTCATTGTCGCCGCAAGGCTGCTCGGGCGAGAAAGAGCCACAGATTTCATCCAATCACCATCTGCGACCTGCGCTGCGGCCACCCCAAGCGTCTCGAAATGGCCATTGGGCTGCACCGAGCAGCCTGCACTCACCACTGCTGGTACCGTTGCGGCCATCGTCGCCGCCGCATGCGAGGTCACTGCGATCCGTTGAACCTCAGCGATCGGGGAGTTGGGAGATAAGGGAGGATTCTTCGCCTGCTGCTGCTCCTGCTCTGGGTGAGAATTGTAGGGCCAGGGAGCCGAGTGTCGCAAGGGGCCGTGACGTGGCTGACACGGTGCCGCATGAGAGGCGCGAGACGACTGCAAGCCGCGCAGCGGCGTCGCCGACCGGTTTTCCTTGCTGCCACCTGAAAGTGACTGCAGTGGATCCCACGGAAGCGACGACACAGTGACCCCGGTGTCGAGTGAGGACGCGGCCGTAGTGGTCACTGTCGCGATTGTCGGAATGACTCTGCTACAGGAGTTTGTGAAGGGACCGCTGCTGCTGCTGCTTCGGCTGGCTAGCAAGTCACAGAAGCTACTGTCAAGCGTGGGGATGGCAGGAGAGAGGGCCTCCCTCGACTCCTCGTAGCTGAGCAGGTCATTGAGATCCTTCAATCTCAACTCCAGAAGCTCCAAGATCTTCTGCTGCTGTGGGGACGTGGTAGATTTTGATGAGGGTAATGAGTTCACAAGGACAGGCGCGGAGGGTTGTGCCTTACTCGCGCTCGGCAAAGCTGCGGCTAGATTCCGGCCAGCCGCGCCAGCCTCTACTGTTGTAATGAGGCTTCTGTCGCCTCCATCAGCATTCACGTGAGTCCCTCTCCAGCTCACGCTTACATTGTGACTGGCCGGACTAGTGCTGCAGCTACCGCTCTCAGTGCCACTGCTCTTGATGCAGCCACTGGTACGCATCAGCACCTCCACAGGGACTATGTCGATGACCAGCTGCGTCTTAAGGCGCATGTTTAGGATGCATGCCACCTGCGTGACGCCGCAGCGGTACTGAAACCGCAGGACGTGTTGCACAAACATCATAAAGGCAAATGAGTTGAAAATGATGGTCTGTGGCAGGCGTGGCGACACGAGCACCGCCACGATGCTGCGCTGAGACAGCAGCCGGTCAGCTAGCTTGTGTGTCATGATGTGGTCCACCTCGTTGCACCGCTGCCACGGCGCGCCCGGCGCATTGCCAAGTTGCTGCGTAACGCTGGTCTCCATGGAGTTCACCCAGCTTGAGGGCTGCTGCTGGTGCCGGGCGCCCGTCATGGCACCGGGGAGGGCGCGCTGAGGGGGACTTTGTCCGCCAAAGTCTGCGGCGTCGCCGCCGCCCACGGGGCTGAGATGACCACCACAGTTCAGCGAGTGGTACATAGGAGAGGCATAGGAGTTAAGCGGGCTCACAGAGAACGGTGATAACCGATGCGAGCCTCGGCGAGCCCATGCTGATGGCGTTGCAACTCCTACTAACGCCGCAACCTGCGCGGACCGACTCTTGTGCCTATGCTTCTGTGCGTCGCGTGCTTGCTGAGCCAGCTCGACGACGGTCTCCTCGCTGTGCACTTCCTGTGTCGCACACCACGGTGCTGACCGCGCCACTGCGGGGATGAGAGCTGTTGTGGAAACCACCGTTGACTGTAGGTGTGGAGACTCCGACAACGAAGCACAGCCGCTGTCGGGCGAGCATAGCGGCTGATAGAGTGGACAGAACGTGCGCGATCGCGTGCCATTGAGAAGGGCAATGGTTGCATTCGCCGCCGAGAGTGGAGCCGAGAGGAGGTTGCATTTTTGGGAAACGCGACCCGACGCTGGTTGGCGCATTGGAGATAGAGACTCCAAATCAGTTATGGCGCTGCCCGTGAACTGCGCCACCGTGCGAGTCGCATCCTTATCATAAAGGCTAACAGGTGATCTTTGCTGGCGTTGGCGGCTCAGCAGGTAGCGCTGCTTCGGCGGTGGCTGACGGGCATTCGGTGTTGTCTTCTGCGACAGCAGCGAGCTGAGGTGGTGGTGTGGGGCTTCCTCTGGTTTGTATGGCTGTGCGAAGGGCTGCTCTCGTGCTCCTCCTGCTACTGTGGCAGCTAAAAGCGCTGCGCAAGCGGGTTCGCTAGCGCCGTACAGGCAGTCCAATGAAGCACTCGTCGGCTGCGCAAGATTTATGTGGAAGAGTGGGTAGCTCAGATCGAACAGGCTGTTTTGGTTGGTGTGCTGCGAGGTACTTTGCATCGCCGAGGCGCCGTCACTGTTGGAAGAGGGTGTCTCAGAACTGCCAAAGGCGAGCCGCACGCCGGGCGCCGGAGACCCAGGATACCCACTCGTGCGTGAAGCGGTCCGGTTAATAGAGCGCTCCGCGCTGCTGTTCGGAAGGGGTCGCCGGGTCTGCGCCACCGGGAGTAGGAAGGCCTGTTGGCTGCGGCTCACATACTGCTCCCGAAGCGCATGCGGGGTGCCGGTGCCGAAAGGGTTGACACGAGCCGTTGGAGTGGCAGCGTCAGGCAATGGTAAGCAAGGTGATCGCTGCGGTGATGGCGGTAGCGGCTGTGAGCTGCGCACGTGCGGTGCTTCTGTAGGTGGCAGCTCAAAGACGGCCGTGAGCCGACGATCGAGGAAGGTCGTTATCGGACGAACTCCCGGCAGCTTTGCATCACCAGCTGCTCTATTGCTACTCTCTAGTCGCTGAAGGATGTAAATCTTCACGTACCGACTATGCCGCTGCTGCTGCTGCTGCTGCTGGATTGGCGACGGCGACGTTCCACTGCTCAGGTTGGGCCAGAGGGGAGGGGAGGTGCTCGCCGCTGCTAATGACATCGGAGGTCGTCGCTCGCATTGCTCTACCGCGGTGACCTCCTCGCTGTCTGTCAGCCTCGACGATGGGCCGTCTGCGCTGGGGTGTAATAGTTTCTTTGGAGCTGGCAAGTGAGGTTGAGTATGCTGAGTGGTGGAACGCAGCGACTGCCTCCACGTAGTCGACAATGAGCCCATCAGAGACCTCTTCGCGTTTGTCGCCAAGGGGATGGCAGCTGGCATTATCGCTGACGCCGCTGTGAGGGGGGGCGACGACAGCGTACGCTTGCCTTCCATGCTGGTTCGCTGCGATATTTTCGGCTGGTACGACGGCACTGCAAGCGCTGCGTAGTACGCGGAGGTGCGCTCGCAGTAGAGAATGATGTAGTTGTAGTGGGACAGAGCGAGAAGCTCGTCTGGGGTTTTCACCTCCCGCCATCCTGGCTGCCGCAGCGCGTTGGATGACGACTGTTCATGCTTCTTGGGCCCCTTCTCATCGCCTTCGTCGTTGCTATTCATTTCTTTTGCCTCACGGTGTGCTGCTCGCGATGACGAGGATGACGTGATAGTGAGCAGCGAGGCGAGCGCGATTGGCACTGATGCCAAATCAGTTGCCGCTGCAGTGACGAAGGGGCTATTGCTGCCGCTGGAGGCATTCGGGGGAAGAGTCAGCGCGAAGCAGGAGAACAGGTTATCGAATGTACCCGCCGTCACTTCCTCCACGTCGCTATAGCCCAGCATGCTCACAGCAGCGTCGTTGGCGTATACAAGCGGCCAGGCACGTGGCGGCGGCGGCGTCGCGCTATCGCTGGTGAGTTGTTCCTGCCGGAATGCGCTGTGTGCAGGAGTGAGGTTTCCAGTCACGATTGCAGCGGTAGTGGTGGCGTTGGCGATGTCGCTATATGAAGATAAAGGCACACGGTCGATCAAGGCCTGGGATATCGACCCCGGTATATTCGACGCGTGCGTCGAGTTCGTCTCTGGGTTGCCTTCGTCATCGGCACTGACGTCGCTCACGTCCCCACTTGCCACCGCAGCGGTGGACTGGTGGTGGGTTCCACGGCAGCCCTCGGTCATCTTGTTCTCTTGGATGTCAAAGACGGTCGTACTTTCAACCTGAGGCTGTGGAAAGTCAGCATGATGGGGTGAGCCTGACGATGTCCAATGGTAGGGCGGCAGTCCCAGAGAGAGAGGTAAGGTGCGCTGGTGTGCTCTGGAGTTTGCGTCCTCTGTCGTGGTGTACGCCGTAGGGGTGCTAATTTGGTTGGCTGCGGGGGAGTTCGCTGGGGCTGCGTTGATCGTCGTGGCCGCGGCGATGTGCGTCCCCGAGTTCTCCACTATGAGCACGGGGCACATGACCTCTGCAAACGGGCAGCTGCACAGCGCCTGCGCCATGAGCAGCAGTGAGGGCTTCAGCCGCGCGATGACGTCGGCAGGGGGCTGCTGTTGCTGCGGTTGCTGGGGTGTAGCCGATTCCTGTGGAGAGGTTGCAGGGGGTACAAAGGGCGCACCCACCTCTCCGATGAACGGCACTGACACGCCTATCTGACTGGTTAGCAGCGGGGGCGAACGCGTGTCCGAGCCATGCCGCGAGAAGAGCAAAGACAACGGTGACATTACATCAGTCGCCACAGCGGCGCTGTCGTCACTCCACTTGCTATTGCAGCCAAGCGGCATCGCCAGAGGGGATGTGGTGCTCAGCAGGAGAGGAGCCGAGGAGGCGCACGAGACACCGAGATTGCTGTTCCGCCGCCGGTAGAGGTCGTGGTAGAAAGCGACGGAGCCACGATTGGTGGGGCACAACACTGAGATAGTCGCTTTATCCGTCGAGCGCTCTGACCGCTTCTCCAGAAGCGTCTCCACCGCCGGCGCCATGTTTACCTCGGCCGCGGCACTTGACCCACTCACTGGCGCGACGACGCTAAGTGTGAAGGGTAAGAGAGACCCTGGCAAGGCGAGGGGCGCCCTAGTAGGAGGCGTCAGCGGTTTTGCAGAAGGCGCAGCGAAGGGCTCTGCTGCAGCAGCGGTTGGCGGCGGCGGCGAGGAAACAGCAGTCGCCACCGCACCACACAGCGAGACCGGACGAACCGATCCCCACTTTTGCCAATTGTTGTTGCATGCGAGCACACTTGTGCCTCCCGGTTCGCTTTTCGCGCTGCTCGTCCCAAGCGATGGAGAGGGTGATTGCATTGGCGACGCAGACTCCGCTGCGGTGGTTATTGCCGCCACGACTGTCACGTTCTTCACCAGATGAGGGACGCTTCCGGCTTGAACTGTGCTACCGTTGCTGTTCATCACTGCTTGCTCAGCTGTCAGCGATTTCAGTGTCTCCTCCGTGGCGCAAGTCGCGTTGCCCTTCGGCGACTGCGATGAAGAGCCCACCTTCACGGAGTCGCCCTGCATGGAGGATATGGGAAGGCACACGCAGAGAGAGAGGAGTGCAGGAGCAGCAGAAAGGACGAGCTCTGTGCGACGTGCCGGCCGTGCAGGGCAATGCGTGAATGTGAGTGTACGCGAGAGAGACTCTGGAGGAGGAGAAAGCAAGGGGAGGATAACTGGCGTACTTGCATGCGGTTGCGTTAGATTGTAGAGAGATCCGTTACCTCACAGTGTATACAACCGAAAAAGAGATCAACGGCACCCAAACCACGTATGCGCAGATACCCACACAAGAGGAAGAGGGAGGAAGACAACGATGACAGCAGCAGTCGAACGAAGAAACGGCGGACTGACTCTCACCGCACTTGGCTGACTCAGAAGAGATAATAAAGGCGACAGAAACGAATGCAAGGCAAGGCAGTCGAACAAAGTGACGAGTGCGGACACTGCCCCCCGCCCCCCTCCCCTCCCCCCAATCAGAGGCGAGGAGCGGAAAAGTGTCAATGAAGAGAGAACACACACACACGCCCACACACACACAACGCCCACACACACCTGAACAACAAAAAACCAAAAGGAAAACAGAGAAGATGCAGAAAAAAAACAAGAAAAACACTGGGAAAAAATTGACAGCGAGAGAGAGAGGGAGAGGGAGGGAGAGACTGCGGAAATAGACGAGAACAGGGCGGAGTGACCACAAGAGGAGAGAGAACAAGGAGAGATTCAGATGGCGGAAAGCTCGTGAAGACGATGGAAAACGCGCGCACGGGGTGGAGTGGGGGTGCAGATGGGCAGAGAAAGAGGGGGGAAACACGCCCACAGAAGCAGCAAGAAAAAGACTCCAAACACACTCATTCACACACCATAACGGGAAGTCAATTCCAAGGACGCCGGTGAGAGGCACGCACGCGTACGTGGGTGTTGTGAAGCGCAGTAACTCAACTTTTTCTCCTTTGCGTGAGCTAGAAGAGAGAGAAGGTGGCGGGTCTAGATATCCCTTTTCGTTCGCAAACTGTAAGCTTGTGTGTGTGTGTATCAAGAAACAGTGCGCCGTGTACTTGCGCGTGTGCGCGCGAGAAAGTGATACACCCGTCGTTTCCTTCTTGTCTTTGCGAAGATGAGCTTTCTCTCCGTGGCTGATTGTGGAGGTGGATTTCGTTCCGCAGTCGATGATCGATGACTTGAGAGATGCTCGAAGAAGGGAGAAGAAAAAAGACGCACACCGAAGCACAACAAACGAGAAAAACAAGCGGACTGCGAACACGTATTTCCTTGCGTCTGGATAGTTTTGCTTTGTTGCCTTCCCCCAAATGTGCGCGTATGGGTTGTGCAGAATATGGTGGGGAGGAGGGGGAACACACACACACACACACGCAGTGCAAGACTTGCGCTGGCGCGGATCTGCACTAGCGGTATGCCGCCAAAGACGGATGAAAAGGAGAATAGCGATGATGGAGAAGACCAAGCACACATACGCGACACCAAAAACTTGTGCAGGATTGATGAAGAAAACAATAGAGAGGCAGATCGAGAGAGGGGGAGGGGAGAATCACACGATACAGCGAGCACTACAAGGAGGGAAAGAAGATATGAGGAAGGCGAGGGCAGAGGTATTGGTGAGGATGTTAAAGGAAAAGGCGGTGCAACGCACACGAAACAAAGAAAGGCTGAAGAGAAGCAGAGAAAGACGAGGAAGAGAGAGAGCAGCTATGATTGTATGTTCACGTTACTGTAAAGTGCGTAGGTTTTCTTGACTGTTTGCGAAGGCTGAAGAGAGAAAGAGAGAGAATAATAACGTGCGGCTGCGCGTCTAACACACAGACCCATACAGAGAGAGAGAGACCTCCACCTCCTCCCCACACACGCGGTGGTAAAGAGGTAAGGGGTTAGAGAGAGAAAAGGGCAGAGCCTAAAATGAAATGAAGTTAGACAAGACAGTAAATTGAAGAGTGAAGCAAAGAAGAAGAGATGGATCCAGAGGAAGTACCAGCACAGCCATACGAACAGGGACGGAGCGGACAAGTGAGAAGGATGAGGAAGAGAACGGAGATACAAGATGAAGTAAGCGCGCACGGCTAAAAATCAACTCACCACAAAGCAGCACTATGTATAGAGCAGAGAGAAGAACTTTCTGTGTGTCTGTGCTCGCTTGCTTGTTTTGCACAGTGAGTAGTATGAGCTAAAAAATGGGAAGAGGAGCGTGATCAGGTCATGCTATAGACCGACAAACATATACACAAACGAAGAGAGAGAGAGACAGGTACCTCTACAAAAAGTCGGCTGTGTGTTCAGAGTATGCGCCGATGGGCGTGTATGTTTGCTAGCTTGTGCAAGTGTCTCTCAACCAAGCGTCCACACACACACACACACCAAAGAGAGAGTTTGGGAGAGGGGGAGGAGGAAGAGCAGTAGTATTGATCCTCACCCAAGAGGAAGAAAGCGAGAAAGAGCAAATGACTGGAGAAGAGTGATGAAAACACTGAATAAAACGCAGGTGAGGACAAGAAGAGACTCGAATGGGGAGAAAATGCCTATGATGGGCAGCGATTCAGTTGTGTAAGGGAGGGAAAGAGACTAAGCACCTCTACCGCAACAGAAAAGAGGGATGAAAAGATTCCCCCCGCCACACACACACGCACACACACAAACACCAATGGGGATGCACACCCAAATGCAGAGTGTTCGTGTGTGTGTGAGTCAGTGAGCGGATGAATGGCTACTGGTGGTAGTGATGGGAGATCACCTTGCCTCGACCGTTTCTCGGGATGGTAGAAGATGGGTACTCACACCCACCCACCGACACACACACACAGCGACACCCTTTCTCTCCCCCGTTGCCTCGCCTTTCGCCTTTCACTGGAGCCTCGTTGGGGTTTATTTACGCCAGCAAAAAACTATTGCTGTCTGCACGATGCACCTCTTCCTACGTTATTTGCAAGTGTATAAACAGTAAAGAAAAAGAGCCAGGGAGCCTCGCAGTAATGTCGCGACGGGCAGACGAAGACGAATTGGGCGGCCTTTGCCGGCGTGTATGCGCTGAGACGTATGGGTGTTTATACGCTAAAAAAAAGAGAGATCCCGCCCTTGTAAAGACGGCCGAGTATTGGGGTTCACGTCGAGGTGTGAGTGAGAGCGGCGCGTGAGCAGACTGCTTGTTTGCTTCTCGTGGAGCGTGCCTAAACGCCAAGTAGTCCGCGGTGTTATTTTTTTTCCCGTGCTTCCTTCGTTGTATAAAACGGGTATATGCTGGCAGAGGTGCACGTTTGGCGAGAGGGGGAAGGGGGAGGGGGGGGGGGAGGGAAGCGCGTGCGAGCGTGCGTCAGTGATGGGGTGCAGGCACGCATTAGGGTATGCGTGTGTGTGTGTGTGTGTGTGAGGGTGGGGAGAATGCCCACACACACAGAGTAGAGCACCGAAAAAAAAAGAGAAAGGCAGGGGAAATGGAGGGGGAGGAGGAGAGAGTGAAATAGTGGAAGAGTTGGCACTTTGGCGAGAGATAAGTGGAGTAAGAAGACGCACACACACACACACACAAAGGAGGTTGCTCCATCGCGCCTCCTCTTCCGCAGCGTTCTAACTATCACGTCTCATGGCCTTTTTCGAGAAGCTGAATTGCACTACATTGCGTCACGGCTATCTCGCCCGTCCTCCCCCCTCGCTCGGCTTCGCACTTCCTCGGAGACTGCACCATCGCGTGCTCTTTCCCTTTTCTACGCTTATGACAATGCCTGTGCATTGAGAGGAGGGGATGGGGACGGCCGAGTAGTATGGTGAGTAGCAAAGCTGGACTGTGGCAAGGAAGCCAAGGAGCGAAAATGGGAAGAAGAAGAGAGGGGTTGTGGGGGGTGGGGTGGGCCTTCACGACAACGCGGCACTCACAGAATGGGGATGTCGTTACCTCGGCAGTCTCAAAGACGTTATGAAGAAGAGAACACACAAGGCAACCTCAATGTCCACGTCCTTCTCTCTTTACCTTGCGTCTCGTAGCTGCGTTGCCCTTCAACGTCCTCGTGCGTGCTGCAGACGAAGGAAGCGGCACTGCCATGGCAGAGAAAGAGAGGAAGAGTGGCGGTGTGTGGTACTATGAGTGGAGGATGCTGGCGGACTGCGCGTACCAGTCTGGCGAATAAAGTGAGCTGGGCAACAAACGAAGGACTGGATGTGCATGGGCAGATGCGAATAAGAGGGGGGGGGGAAGAGCGAAGGAAGGAACAGCTAAAAGGCAGAGAGGGAGAGGGCGATGATCACTTGAGCATCGGGGTACATGCTGGCCCTCACGCAAAGGAGAGCAACAACGACTACAAGTGAGACGCCGTAGTGCTGCGCTTTTTTCCCCATTTGGCGCCGCTTTTTCATCTATTTGCCTCTTCCACATCGTGTCGTTTATTGTGGCCCTCCTAATGCCGTCGTCGTTGTTCTTGACCTTGGCCCTCCACCACGTGACCTCCCCCCGCTATCCCTCTCCCTCCCTCCCTCCACACACACACACACACAAGGCATGGAGACTCCCCCTACCCAACCCACCCCCTTGCAGCTGCAATGACAGCAGTGAGAGAGAATCAAGGACAACCTTGAAAAGAAAAAACAACAGCAACGAGGAAAGGAGAAACCGCCGCGCAACACTAAACACAAAAGTGAGGGAAGATACCCAACGGCAGGAACGCAAAAGAGAAAGCGATAAAGAAAGGAGTAGGGCGCAAGAGGGGTGGAAAATGGGGCTGGAAGACTGAACGGCTACCACCTGCCTTCCTTTCCACAGACGGATGGCGTCCGCTGCTGCTGCTGCGAAGTGTGCTAATCAGAAACGAAGACACACGCGAAGGGGCCTCAGTTGTAGGCCATGCGTGCACTCTCCCCTTCTGTTCAAGCCTTTTCCGGCTGACAGTCGACGCAGTGGAAAAAAAGTAAAGCAACAGAGAGAGAGAGCGAAAGAGGGGGAAGGGTGGGTGAAGCGTTACGAGGCCAGTGGGGCGTAGGTCGATGCAAAGATGTCTAAGTAATACTTGTAGAGCAGTTCCTGAAGCAGACGAGAGACCATCCGCGTCACAGACACACGCGCACACGCCTTTTCTGGCATTCAGCACATCGCACTGGCGCCGCATCATTCAATGTGAGTTCCTTCTCCTCTTCCACTTCTCAATCACCTCCTGCACCGGCAATTTTGCTTCGCATGTGGTGTTTCCGAGAGGAGGCATACCGCTTACGCTGGGTTGCGATAGCGCATCTGCGGAGGCAACGTGCATCGCTGTTTATGCACTCCGGGTGGAGGAGGTCGTAGTGGTAGGGTAGGGAGAAGACGACCGATGCGCGGGAGGGAGCTTTTATTCTCTTTTCGATTAAGTCCTGGTAAGCGAGCGAGCGAGAGAGAGAGAGAACGACACCGAGACAGGCAGGCAGACGTGGGAAGGGGGAAAGGCCACAGGCGTACCCCCGCGAAAGGGAAATCACAACGTATAAACAACACATACAGAAGCACCAAACGTACAAAGGAGAAGAAAAAACAGCGGAGGGGGGAGGGAAGACACCGACAACAGTAGAGCTGCCACACAGCCACACAGGCGCCTACAGAACGAACAAGGACGCGCGCAAAACAGCACTGACGCCGGCATACCCCCTGAAAGTGGCGTCGTGGTGAGTCGCCACACATTCATCTTACTCGCTCATCACTGTGCTGTTGCACTTGGCGTCTCTTTCTTGACTTGACGTGGCCGGGCCACTTTGCGCGGCGCTTGCGGAGCATCAAAGTGGTCAGGCTGCGCAGCACCGCTGTTGTCGGCATCGATCGACTTTGACACCACGTTCCATTGCCTCCGCTGCGGCGCCTCGTCAGGGAGCGAGAGGCGAAAGCGACGCGGTCGTGTACTGGTGCGTCGAGCAACCTCGCTGCACGACGCCATCAGCTCGTCACTCAGCGCCGCTGTCCGATGCGCCTCACGATGATAGCGTTGATTGCTGCTGCTGCCCGCCTCTGCTGTGGAGAAGGCCTCGCCGAGAGCAGCAATGGCAGATTCGATGAGGGAGGCCGTCGTTGCAGCTCTGCCACGGTGCTTACCCGCCCCATGCGTCGTTGTATCCGATGCGCCGCGCGCGCCACGCAGCTCTGTGGCAAACGTGGCCGCGTTGTCTGCCGTGTGGGCAGGCCCGCTGCCATTGCCACGACCGATGTCGTCATCATCGACGTCATACTCGGCTGCCAGTTTCGCTGCACTCTCCTCCTCTGCTGTGGCAGCATGCCCAAACGGCATATGAACGTGATGCATCAGTTGCCTGTACTTGACCTGGTGAGGGGCGGAGGCCTTCTTGTTACCGCTGTCGCTGCCTTCGACAGCGTCGGCGCCGGTCCTCATCATTGGCGGCGTCGTCTGCAGCACGTCGTCCTCTCGTAGATGAGGCGACGGAGGACGCCGTGGGTACTTGGTAAGGACAGTGGGGTGCATCTGGGATGGCGTCAGCCGCAGCGAGTCCACTTTCTCCACTTCGGATGCCGCTGTCGCCGCCACATTGTGTGCCGCCGCTTCCGCGGCGCCTGGGAAGTACAGGGCCGCGTTCGGGTCGATGTATCCCTTTGGCAGCGCTGAGTCCCTCGTCAGTGTGAAAAAATCGGTCCATGATGGGGATATGCTCTTGGCCGCAGATGATGCGGTGGCGGCAGCAGCGGAACTCAGCTGTGAGAGACTTGCCAGTACAGGTGTGAAGGGCTTTTGCTCTTTGATGCTGGTGTTGCCTCTCCGCTGACGGCAGACAAACTCGAAATATCGACCTAGCAAGGCCTCCCGCACTGTTGAGGCGGCTGCCGTGGCATCTGAAGTTGCACCCCTACGAACAGAGGTCGGCGAGTGCGCGAAGAGCTCGCGTGACAAGGCGCCGGCGAGGTGTGGCGCCGGGATCTGCGGAGATGTACCATCTGCCACATTTTCTGGCATTGACAGTCGCGACATGCGGTCTTTCCACATGCGCTCAACCACGTGCACATCAACGGCCGTCATGGTGGCTAAAGACGGTCGCGAGGCTTCGGCCACTGCGCTTCCAGACCCGGTTAGCCATGCAGCAGCACGTGGTGTACCCACCTGGTTGCCGCACAGCGTCACAGGGATAGCACCAGCTTTTTCTGCCTCTTCAATGTGCGCGACACGGCGTATTTCATGGAGCAGCCGCCACTCCATCGCCGCCGTCGCGGCCGCCTGCACCTCTGGACTCGCGGAGTCGTACACACACGCGAACACCGGGCGAAGAAAGCTGCGCTGTGCAGCCGAGGACGGTAGCAGCGCTGTGCGCGCGGCAGGAAGCCACCACACCGGCCGTGTGCTTGACGCCGTTACGTGAGAGGGCAGGAGCGCGCCGTTGCGAGCGACATCCCAGCGCGCAGCGAGATCAGGATGTGTCTTGTCGAGCGTCTCTCTGACCTCCACCCGAGAGGTTGCCAAGGCTGCTGCCGAGTTGCTGGCAGAAGCTTCGCCTGATGTGCTGCTGCTGCCACCACAGTGCGGGCAAGCTGCCCGGCCGCGAGCTACGCGGGCTTGCACAGTGCACTGGTACCGCTTTTGGCAGCGAGAGCATCTCCACACCACCAGCGTCGTCGCTTCGTCACAGGAGATCTGCTGTGCAGCGACGTCGTTCAGCTCTGGCACCCAATCATCCAGGACGTCAGGACGTACGACTGCCAGACGAAGCGAATGCACAGGGCGGGTGGCCGCCGATGGTGCTGTGGCCCCACCATCAGCCGTATTAGCGTCCGTTGTCGAGCAACGGCGCACAGGGCTGGTGGTGTCTGCCTGTGCGTCAAGCTTCCCCGTCCTCCGTGGTTGCAACAAGGCGCGCCCCGCTGCCGACGCTGCTGCTGCCCCGGTGTCGAACGACCATCGCGTGCGCCGCATAAGTCCAACGATACGTTCCCTTTCCCCTTAGGATGTGGGCAGCGTCTGTTTAGTCAAACGGCGCTACACACGCGTTGCGCTTCGCTACTACAGACGCTTTCAGTGTTCGGGCCAACGCAACACCGTCTGAAGGTCCCTCTATGCCCCTTTCTCTTCGGCATGTGCGTGCGTGATGTGTGTGCAGGAGTGCGACGGATGGTCAGCGCGGCGCCGAGATGCGGGCGCGGGAGTGCGGAAGACAAGGAGAAAAAACACACAGGATGAGAGCGAGGGAGAGAGGGAGATATGAAGGGAGGAAGAGCCAGCGGGAAAGCTGGAGGCCATGGGCACACAGGCGAGCAGTACGCGTGAAATTAGAGGACGAGAAAGAGAGAGGTGATCGGCGGGAGTTCCTCGCGGGCCCTTGCGTGTCGGGCATGACACCAAATCCGTGCGCTGTCATCGACTAGCCTGCACATCCACATAGCAGAATCCTCATCCTTTTCTTCTTGCCGCGACTTCTGGTGCAGCCGACGGAGGCGCTTCTCGTTTCCCTTACCTCTCACTAGCCACTCTGCACTGATGTGGGAAAGTCCTGCGCGGAGGGAAAGAGGGATGCACATTGCATGCAGACGCGCGTTTGCAAGCAAAGCACTCTTCCCTAACACCAAGCACCCGCGCGAGTGTCACCACATACTCACTTAACTCGGCACAGTTCTTTTTGTTTTCGTGTTGCATCGCTGCTTTCGCTTGAGCTGTTGTGTGTGTGTGTGTGGCAGGAATGTTACGATGATGGTGTTGGCAGGGGGTCACCCAGAGACATCAGCGCCCACGCCCACATACGGACGTCTTATGTGGACGTACGGTCTGCCAGGATGGAAAGAGAGTGTGTGAGGGAGAAAGCGAACCACAGAGGAGGTGAGAGGTAAACATGACCCACGCACAGAAATATAAGCCGAGAGGCGAGAGGGCAGAGTACAACAAACAAGCCAAAGAAAAACACAGCTGCTTGATATCACCACCCCCACGCCCCCACGCCCAGAGAGAGAGAGAAGCCTTGCCACCCTCTCTGCTGCGCTTACTTGCACCTTTGTGTCTCGCTGGCTACTTCTTCGCCTCAACTCTTTCTTCCTTACCAGTGCTGGTGCAACTCACCTCGCCTTCGTTTTCTTTGCCTCCTTTCCGTGGTTTTATTGCCCACCCGATTTACAGGGGTGATTGGGCACAGGGACGCGGGGCAGAGAGACAACTTTCACCCCACACGCCTGCACGCACCTGAATGATTCAGTACCGCCAGGGCACCATCTTTTTTGCGTTACTTTTCGAGGGCGCCCTCGATCCCGTAGCGCGCGTGCCGCTGTTGCGGTGCTTCTGCGAGCTAGCGTGCCATCCACGTGAGCTGCTCGATGCAAATGCCTGCTGGGACTTCTTTTTCTTTCCGGCTTTACAATTCAGTCGCTGCCGCTGCGCGTCCTTGATGCAGTCAATGTCATTCATGAAGGCGTCTTGCTGGGCCTTGAAGAACTCGAACGGTGCCGCAGTGCCGTCACTGTTGACCTGCTCGCCTGGCGCGATCGCAGTCGTACGGAGAGCGGGCATACCGTCATCGCCAACTACGAATGCTTCTGCGCGGCGTCGCTTCAGGGGGGAGCCCGTAGCGGAGGCCAGCACTGCTCTCGGGAAGCGCGCTGACATTCTGAAAAATCCGGTGCTATGCAACGGCGCTGCGTCAGGGCCGCTGGTGTTGCCGTCGTCGCTCTCCACAGCGGTGCGTGCATCGGTTTGCTCGTCCTCGTCGTCATCATCACGGCGGCGCACACGGCCAGCGACGCGCTCGTGCGGGTTTGTGGGCTGTCGCTTCCCAACGTTTTGACTGGTGCCCTCGCGGGGACCGCCAAGTGGCAATGCAGAAGCGCCAGCTTCGGAGGAGGATGTCAGCTTCGCGTAGTCGAGCTGCAACCGGCACTCAGAGACAACCACTTTCTTCTTGGGCATCAGAGTGCATGGCTGCACCGCAGTCTGTGATGCCGCCCTTTTCAGCTCTGCCAAGCCGCTTGTCACCATCCCTAGCGGTGCGAAGCCGGCGAACTCGCGCCGCTGCTCGGGAGTTGTGACAGACTCAAGAAGAATGTAATAGCGGCAGGCTTGCGTGTTTGGCATGCCGAGATTGCCGTACAGGAGCGTGCCCGCTTTCAGTGAGGACATGGTGGTTGCAATGCTCTGTCCACGCGCGGCTGTGTCGGCTGGCAGCGTCACTGGCTCATCTGGGATGAAGCCGCCAAAGATTGACTTGGTGGTGCTGCTGCCGATTTCTATCACAGACGTCTTGTCGATGCGAACGACCGCGGAGTTGCTAAGCGGCAACAGACCAGCCGCCTTGGCATTATCGGTCGTTGTGTAGGCGACCTCAGACTCTGTGAGGTGCACAGCAGCAAGCAACTCCGCTGGCAAAGGCAACTGCCCTGAGCACATAAAGAACAAATTCGCCACGGTGCGCGGACGCTGGGCTAAAAGGGGAATAAAGAAGCTCACCGGCAGCTCCTTGAGAGTGTGGGGAAAGAGCAACGAGAGCTCAACTTGCATTGCCGATGGAGGGATCCTGCAGGGGGTCGTATCTGTAGTATTTGCAATGTTAGGTGGCGTGCGTGTGGCAAGAGGCAGGCCATGGATGCGCGTGAGGGCAGATAGCAGAAAGTGAGGGGCGGGCGGGGGGGGGGGGTAAAAGAACATCGCGGCGGTTTGAGACAGCAGTCCACATATGCACCGATACACATGTTGTCATACGCGCTCTCCCCTTGCACCATCAGCACAGTCTCTCCTCTCTCTCTCTCCCTTCCCCCTCTTGCTGTAGTCGATGTGGGGGCGGGGGGTCTCTTTATTTCCTTCTCTAGCATCACTCGCTGCGCGCGTGCGTATGCGCCTCTTTTTCGCTACCGCAGTGCTGGTTGCGCGTGGAGAGAACGGCGGCGCTGCCCTCAAGGAAAAAAAAACGAGAGAGAGAGGGAGGAGGGGGATGGGGTTACGAGGAGCACGACAGACTTGTGATGCCCACAGCAGCACCAACATTTTGGAAACGCTTCGCTACTGATGTTACCGCTGTTGTCGTTGTGCATCGCTTTAGTCCACCAAGCATACAGTTTTATATTCAGCACACCGCATGCCCCCAACGAGTCAAACACACATGCCCACGGACGCACACTGCATCACTGCTCGAGACGGCGTTTGCGCGGCGCAGGCGACGCATCTTCGCCGTCGTCACTCTTAACATACTCGTCTTGATCGTTGCCATCGTCGTGCTCTTCGTCATCATCTTCCTCGGAGCCTAAGCACGACGCGTCCTCGCCGCTTCCACTGTCATCGTTCTCCTCGTCCTCTTCCCCACTCTCTTGTGCGGAAGCCGCAGCAGACAAATCGTCGCTCATGCCCTCTACATTCACGTCTTGACCGTCGTCGTCGCTCGAACAACTTACGGCGTCGGCGGCGTTGTTCTCCTCCTGGCTATCGTTGGTGCTCTCCTCGTTCCCTTCGCCCTCCTCACTGTCTTTGTCGACTCGATGGCGTACCTGTGCGTCTTCCAGCAGCACCGCCGCCTCGTTCTGCAGCAGCTGCCTCATGTAGTGTTCATTGAGACGCCACTGCCCGTGACAGGCCGCGGCGGCCATACGGACCTGTGGCATCGCACTACCGTCTTCTTCGTCCCGCACTGCCTGCAAGGTAGTGAGAGCAGCGCTTTCCTCTCCGTGGCGGAGTGCCGCAATTGTATGCTGAAGCTCGCGACGGTGGCGTCGATTCCCCCGCAGCAGCTTCAGCACGGCCGAGGCCAAGGCGTAGTACGACTTCGTCTTCGACGCGTGCGGCTCGACAGCACGAATAAGCAAGTCCACAGCACACAAAGTCGCGGGAAAGGTGCTCTTGTCAAGCTGCTCAAGGACGAGAAAGAGGTTGCGGTGGGCGTAGGCAGGAACGTCCTCCTCATGAGTGAGCAGCTGAATCATCGCTCTGATGAGGTACGACTCGAACTGCAACGGGACGGCAGAGAGGGTGCCAGGCGCGGCATCGGCAGCAGTGGAGGCGGCTGACAGCGACTCATTCGATTGCTCCGCCGACGACACGAGTCCTCGCGCCATTGCCAAACTCAGCAAGGACACCGGAGTGGCGCGTTCGCTGCTGTTCGCGTCATTGGCGTTGGTGAGACGAGCGTTTGGCAGCTGAAGAAAACCCTCAAAGACAGCACTAGTTACAGTGCGGAGGCCGCCGCTGTTGACAGCAGCTCTGCCTCCGTGCGTTGCAGCGTCCGCGTCACATACGGCGTTTTTGCTGGGCGCCGCTGCTGCCTCTGTGAGGGCGTTCTTGTCGCCGAGCACTTGAGCCCCGCCCCCGACGGCGGCAGTGGCTTCACTACCAGGCTTTGCGCGGAAGGACAGCGCCTGAATGTACTTAAGCAGGAATGGCGACAGACGCGCAGCTGCGTCCAGGCGCTGATAATGGGCACTGAGGGCGGGTATCTGCAGGAGGTGCTGCAGCACGCACCCGAGGCGTTTGCACTCGTCATCCGTGAAGCCCACAAAGTAGGTAAAGGCCGCCGCGACAAACGTCAAGGCGAGGTCGATGGCACGACAGCGCAGCGACCACCGTGTCTGCTTAGCCTCGTCCTGCCCTGCCGCTGCTGCGGGCTCGGCCGCCGACGTTGCTTCCTCGAAGAGCCACGTGAAAAAGGCGGCCACCGTTGCCGCTTCACGGAGGTTCAGCACGGCGCGGGGCAGGAGGTATGACCCAGCCAGCTCCACGAGACGGTCATCCGCTTCAGACGCGAGCGCTGCCGTGGAAGGAATGAGCTCGCGCTGAATCAGCTCTAGAAGCGCCACACGGGCCGCAGTGGAGGAGTTGTGTTGGAGCTTGTGCATGGACTCCTCCGTATCTATGTTTTTCGCCTCGGCGTTCAACCACGTCACGATCGATGCTGCACGACGTCCACTCACCGTGCCGGAAGACTTGTTGTCCCTCAAGCTCTGGCTCGTCAGGCTTCGTGCCCGCTCCATGCACTGGCGCCATTCGCACCGAGCGGCGTCGTAGGGATCCGGCGTGTACTCAAAGTGCGCGGCAGTGAAGTACTGCAGAAGCTGTGCAATCGGGGGCAGCGCGGGCTTGTCGACAGCTGCCACGACCCTCGAGAAGGTGGGTGCCGGTATACTGTAGACCGCGTCTGACGGCACGGCACCGCCGTTGCTGGTGGAAGCCGACGCCCACTCGAACTTGCGGCGCTGCTGCGCTTCTATGAGCGACGCCATGTGAGGAAGGGCTACTTGATGAATGCAGATGCACAGGCGTTCCAGCACCGGACGCTCAGTAGGCGGAGGTGACAGTTCTTCGAGCGCTACCAGCATGTCATTGATTGTGTTGTAGCGTCCCGCTGAGGACAGGAGGATCAACTCTGCGCCGCCGTCGAAGTCACGCTGCAGCTCGTAGATGCGGCTTTGAAGGCGGCACAGGTGAAGGAGTGTCTGTTGACCGAGGGTGAGACGATGCTCCGAAGGGGCAGCGCTGGCAGGCTGCTTCTCGTTCTCCTCATCGTCCTCGCCCTCTTTTTCACCCTGAATCGGCACCAGGCACGGCTGCTGCAAGGCAGTCAGTAGTGCCTGCCGGGCCCCGACAAAGACGTCCACTGGCGACAGCAGCAGCTGTGGACTGCTCGCCGTGTCTTTCCAGTACCGAACTCGAAAGGACGTCATGGCACCTCTACCAAAGAAGGAGGTGGTGGAAGGCGTGTAGGCCAGTGCCTTGAGCTGTGCAGGGTTATACTTCTCCTCGTGCTCCAGCGTGCGATGCGTCATCACGGCGAGGAGGGCCTTACAGAGCTCCGTACCGAGCAGTATCTCGTCACTACTGTCACTGCGTAAGGCGAGCTCGACGCGCCGCACCAGTAGCACGCCATCCACTGCGTCGAGGTTATCCCGCCACAGAGTTGCAACAAAGACTGCCAGGATCGCCACACGGCTCTCCCCGTTGGCTTCTGTGATCTTCTCTTCCGCCGCGTAGCGAGCCATCAACACGAGACCTTGCTGCACAACAAGCATTAGTACCGCACCGGGCAATCCGCGCAGGAGACGGGTGTGGACATCGAGGAAGTTATTGTTGTAGCCGACGGCTTGTATGAACAGTCGATGGGCGACGAGTAGCGGCTCCGCATATAAGATGGGGCGCAGCAGCGCGCGATACTCGTCCAGGTTTTCAGCGTTGAGACGCTTTAGAGACTGGGACAGGAGTGCTTCCCGTTCTGTGCGCAGCAGCGCATCGTGCGGGTGCACCAATGGAAGCGGAGGCCACCCATGCACTGCCTCCTCCTGCTGCTGCTGCTGCTGCTGCTTCGTTCGGTACGCGGTCACAAACTTCACGGAGGGCAGCAGCGCCTGGAGCCAGTCGATCATGTGCAACGGCATGGCAGCGTTCTCGCCGTACGGCACCACCACGTGCGTCTGTGCGTCGGGGGTGCTGAAGCGGGCAAAGAGTCGCAGGATATCCTCCATCACATCGTAAACCATCGGCGCAGGCGGCAACACGCGAATGCATGGCATGACGAAGACGACAAGCAGCTGCTCTGCCAGGGCGAAGACTGCATTCGGAGTCGGCGGTGCAACGCCGCAGTTCGAGAATGTGGTGGTTGCCGCTGACGCTAGTACTGCTGCTGTTGCTGCTGCGGCGGTGGTTCGACACATCCAGGATAGTCGTGCCAGGATGCTGACGAGCAGCGACTGGTTCGCCATGTAGCTCTGTATCACTGACAAGATGGGCACGAAAGAAGAGAGAACGCGGAAGACCTCATCCCGCAGCTGCATCACTGTAGGAACTTCGACTTGACCCGCCTGTTGCGGCTGGTCGGCAACTTCCCACCGTTGCAGCCACCGACGCAGCAGGGTCGTCACGTAGTAGGCAACACTAATGTGCTGCGGATACGCGCGGCGCGGGAGCAGGAGCACGTTCACGCTCAGTGCGTCAATGCTGGCGTCCCATGTTCTGGCCACGCGAGGCGTTCTCGGCTTGGCGAGGTGGCGCATACCATCTGCAGCCAGGGCGCATTGCCCTGAAACAAGGATATCGCGCACCAAGCAGCATGGCGACAGGAGTAAGTCTGGGACACCGCTACTCCCGTTCGAATACCCGGCAGCCGAGTTGGTGCCTGAGGCAGCAGCCGTTGAAGAGAACGACGTTACAGAGCTCTGCGTGACACCCGTTGGCACGGCAGTGGTGTTGCTGCCACTTCCTCCTCCAATGGCAGCTGTGGAGGTCCTGTTTTGTGTTGCTGTGGCGGCTACCGACGCTTCCGCTACGGTGAGGTGATGGCGCCAATTGAGCAGCAGTGGATCGGGGTGCACAAGGCGCAGAAATCGACGTGTGTGCAGCTCTCCGCGCGAAGGAATCGCTGACGACGATGAATGCGGTAGCAATCCCTGTTGCTGCTGTTGTTGGCCATAGCCGCCCCCGCTGCGACGCATGCCGCGAAAGCGTGGACCCTTAGACCTGCCGCTGCCACCACCGTCAGCGCTGCCGTCGTGCGCGCACAGCTCTGTAAAAGGCAAGTCTATAATAAGCTCGGCATGGGTCTGCTCAACGTACTGCTGAACTGCAGCGGTATACCGCGCCAGCGCCGAGCTTGGCAGTGCAGGTGGTGGCGTCTCGGGGCCGCCAAATGGGTTTAGTGGACACTCCGCAAAGTGGTACATCAATACTGTCAAGTCCCACCCAGCCACGCCACAGTACAGCGCGGCCAGCGCCAGCATCCGCGTGTGCTCTACCTGCTGCGCTACGCTTCGGCCGACGCGCAGCTGTGCCGTGGCAACGGCGAACAGGTGAGCCTTCTGCAGCTCCAGAATGCGTGTGTAGGCGAGGAGCTGGCCGAACGGCGCGTAGTGCCTCAGCCGCCACTCGGCCTCACTCATGAGTGACTCGCCAGCCACTGACGGTGTCGCGGTTGCCCCGACAGTGATGAGCGTCGACGTGCGGCGTGGCTGCCCGTAGGCTGTCTCCATTTCCAGCACAGCCGCTTCCTCATCACGCTTGCCACGCGCACCGACTGCAGTGCCAGCGGCTACGACACTTGCCTCACCCGCGCTCGACACGGGGGCGGTGCCGCGAGTGTGCGGCAACACGTAAAGCGCTGAGAGAACGGCGCATAGCGCGGTCGTTACCAAGTGACCATGCGGTGTGCCCGTCCCGAGCAGCAGCGTGAGACGGTCACCGTAGGCGCGAAGCAAGTCAATACACTGCTGCCATTGATGAGATGGACTAGCAGGACTGTTGCCATGAACTATGCCACGGGCATCGTAGCGAGCTAGTCGATGCGCCACATCGTCCGCCATGCACCCTGCTGGAATGCACCGAGTAAACACCGACCAGCTGCGAGCAAACTCGCTGAGTACGTCGACGAGCAGGAATGTCACTGTCGGGGCCTGCGTCAGCATATGGGGAACAAACGACTTGAAGAGAAGCGCGGCTCGGCGAAATCGCGTGCGAGCAATCGTGTCGCGGAGTAGGTCAGCCGAGACATGCGACCACGCCTGAAGTGCGGCCGTTTCACTTGCGGCGGTCGACTGGTGCATTATCGTGCCCACAGTACCGACTCCGTCGTCGACGTCGTCGTCTTCGTCGGACAGTACTGGGGCGATGGCGAGGCGCTTGCGGCACTCGTCACCACAGCTGGCGAAGAAGCGCGCGTACGCGGTTGTGTCCTTAGGCGTATGGGACGACAGCTGCTGCAGGTACACATAGAGAAACGTGAACCAGAGGTGGTGCAGATTTAGCTGCTGCTGCAACAGCAGCAGCTGTGGTGCTATGGTTGCCATCGGGGAGGAGGGCGGCCCCAGCACACTCGGAGCCGCGCGTGAGGCAATCGGTGACGGCAGGGAGATGAACGAAGAAGAGTGCACGGAGGACGATAGGGCAAAGATACCGGCAGCCACCGACTTGGAGGCCTGCGCGACACCCCATGGCAGCTGCGGCGGCACCGCTGTATTTGCCGTCGCCGCGTAAGCAGCACCAGTCCCAGCTGTTGGGGTGGTCGTGGCCGCCGCCATCTGGGCGACAGCCATCTGCGCACTCAGATGTATCGCCGCACACACCAAGAGGTAGAGGCGCTCCACCTCGACAGCAGCCGCTGCAGCGGTAGGCGAGGTTGTCGCCGAGTCTAACACACCCTTCTGTGCCTCCGGCACGATCTGCGAAGCTGTGGCTTGCTCGGTGCCATGGGGGTGAAGGAGAAGGTGCGACACGACTTCTTGCATAACACCCAACGAAATCACATTCATGGAGGATGTGCCAGGGTCTGTGCAGGCGGTGCGGAGGAGCTGGAGAAGCGCCTGTGTAACAGCCCTCTGCAGGCTATGGGCACAGCGTACATGCTCGGTAGCACCACCGCTGATCCCTGCACGGGCATCAGCAGGAGTCGACGATGGCGGCGGCGTGAGCTGCAGTACCTTCCAAAGCGCGGGCCAGACGACGTCACGGTAGAGTGACTCTGCCGTCACGTCAGAAGACTTCGACGCGTGAGTCGCCATGATGATCGCCAAAAAGAGGTAGAAGAAGAAGCGAAAATAAGGCGGTAATGATGCACAAGCGAGGGGGCAGAGAACAGCAGGCAAGAGAGGGGGTTTTCCTTCCGTTGCGACGACAACTCACCAGCAGTTCCCTCGCTTGCCCGTTTTTTTATTTCTCTCTGGTCCTTAGCGAGGGAATCAACAACACCAGACTGAGCTGATAAGAGGTAGCGAGCCACACGTTAGGCTGGTGCGTGTTCGGTAACAGCAGAAAGAGATGCTGCTGCGTAACTTCGGGCGACACAGCGCACTGGCTCAAGGCCGCAGTGCGACAGCCGACGCGAAAAGGAATCAATCAAGCGAGAGTGAGCTGCGCGTGAATCTACTCGCCCGCAACGCTGGCCTTCTCTCCCTCTCTCGCCTTCGCCCTGCTTACAGGACGGACACCTTTCTTCCAATAATTCCCCTTGCGCTAGTGAGCGTCTCTGCGTGGATGCGTAGTTTGAATCTTCGGCCGGCAGTAGACCCCCGTTTACGCACTTAACAGCGTACGTGTGACGTGGACAGTAGCAGCGGCGAAGTGCACCGCCGCTGCCGCCTACTGAAGGGACTTGAATAATACCAACATTAAGCTCACACGCGTGGAGATGAGAGAGGGGGGGGGGGAGGGGAAAGGGGAGTGGAGGAAGGATGTGGCCATGAGCGCAGACAAGACGGTGGTCTGACATGAGCTGGAGAGATGATGACCGGAGGAGGGGGGAGGGCCGTACCAGGCGACACGGAGTGTGAACTCAGGCCACATCTAAAGCACGAGCGTTACACAGATGCAAAGAGCGAGAAGAGACAGGACTGCCCTCCCCCCTCCTCTCCCCACCCCACTTCTCTATGATACCCACATCTCCGAACGCGCACACGCTGAAGTCTATCGATGAACTAAGCAGAGATTTGTTCGTTTGTTTCATCGCTGTTCTCCTTCTTCGGTGGCTGGTTACGCAAGGTTATTCATTACGGTGCGAAAGAGAGCATGCGGACGCACGCACACACACACACACACACAAGATTATAGTATTACACGGAAGCCATGAGGGGAGAAAGAGAGCGGAAGAGGCGCGACGCATACAGGCACACAGAAATCGAAGAAAAAGAGAAGAACCCTACTGACGTGCTGGATGCCAGCTGCACCTCCTCTCTTCAGGGAGTGTACACCGTCGGCCGGCCGCTTCCTGCGACGCTGGTGTGTGCGTGTGTGCTACACACCCTTTTACTGAAAGAGATTTTTCACGACGACGTCGCTGCGCTGCGAATCATCAAGGGACTCAGGTATCATGAAGGCGACCAGCTTCGGCCGTGGCTCGTAGTTAACGGCCTTGCCCTTCGTCATCCGATGAAAGCCTTTGCGCGCCCCTTCACGCGACGGCAGCAACGACTTTTGCATCTCCTTCACTTTCTTCTCCAGCTGACTCGCCACTGCACCACCGCGGCGCACCAGTTCCCGCAGAAAGTCGGCGTCATCGTAGATTTCGCTGTCGACGTCGCCCTCGGCGATGTGCAGCGCGCGCTGAGCCTTTACGTCCGCCGACGTTGCCGCCCGCACGTGCTCGGGGTGGGCTATAACGGCAATGTGCGAGCGGTTCTTCTGCACCTTGAAGCGTAAGCGCGACTTGGCGGACAAGATGGCAGCGATCTGCTGCGGTAGTGGCTGCGCGATTGCTTTGAGTTTGGCGCTGTTTGCCTGCACCAGCTTGCTGCCCCAGTACTCGAGGCACGTGTTGGCGTGCCGCAGCACGCGCTCATGATAGCGCTCCACCTCGCGATACGACGGGATCGACAGACCGCCTTCCGTCTTCGCCTTCTTCGACTTACTTGCCGAGGAGGACTCATGCGTATCGCGGCTGCTGTCAATGCGTTCGCTACCCGTCGCTGCGGCGTACAGGGTAGCAAGGACTTGCTCCACATCGTCCTGCAGCTCCGCGTAGTGCCTAGATACGTCCGCACGCATCTCCTGAATCTCGGCTTCACCGTCACTGTTGGAGGCCGCCGCTGCAGCATCGACGTCGGTATCGCCGTCTACGAAAAGCGGGAGAGCATAATACTGCGGCATACCGATGGCTTTGGTGAGTGCTGGCTGGAGCAACACGCGCAGGCGCAGCAGCTGTCCGTAGGCCATGATGAAGTGCTGTACCACGTCTCTAGTCTGCTTCGCATCCGCTTGCGCGGAGGCCACGACGGCGGCAGCGCTGGAGGTGCCGGCGTGCGTCGCATCTATAGCGGGCACGAGGCTCATCTGTGTCTGTCGAAGCTCGCTGAGCTGACGGAGGATATCCGCTTCCTCGCTGTTCAGCATAGCGTCGCCGACACCGCTTTCGCCACCACCAAATGAGATTGGCCACCGCAGCTGGTTCGTCTTCCTGCGTTTTCTATTGTTGTTCTCCAGCCACGTTGTGTACTCCTCCTCTGTCAAGTCCTTCGCCCGGCGGTACTTGCGACCGACAGCGTTCTTCTTTGACACGGCATCGTGTCCACCGTGCACCTCACTGACGCCATTCTCGGCATCGCCGTTACCTTCTTCCCCTTCTGCATCCATAGTGTCTTCGTAAAGCTCTTCGCCTTCTGCGTCCATGTCTCCCATGTCGAGCGTGCCGAAGATGTCGTCCATGGCGGCCTCGACGTTCACCCGCGTCGCGGCGTACTTGCCTTCGCTAAGGCTGAGGTCGAGTGGGCCACGGTGGCGCAGCCGCGACGAAGAAGCAGAGGACGACAGCTTCTTTGTAGATTCCTTTGTCGGCTTCTTGGCGGCAGATGTTAGGGTCTTCCCGCAACTGGCCCACTCCGCGTCATCATCGCCGCCAAAGTCATCCGAGTCGACATCGTCGTACTCGTAGTCCTCCGCGACACCACCATCTATGTATCCGTCGTCGTCGTGGTACGCACCTCCGGCACCGCCACTGCCGAGGGCGGAACAGTTCAGCTGCTCATTGACTGTGTCAGCCAGCGGCTTTTTCTTTTGCTTTAGCGAGACGATGCTTTGTCGTCTACTCGACTTATCAAACCGCGGCATGCTTCTAGGTGTGCGTAAGCTGGTGTGTCTGTGATGTGCTGCACGCTGATTGATATCGTTTGCACTGTGTGGGCTTTGGGTAGGCGCTACCAAATAGGCGCGGTGCGAGCGAGCGAGCGGGCGAGGGGGGAGAAAGGGAGAGGTATAGGGAGGCCGTGCGTGAGCATTCGAGGACGTATGTGCCTTATAAACCTACAGCGCATCGCACCGAGTTGAGGGGGAGGGAACGGATAAGAAGAACACGACCCCAAAACGAAGAACCATTGCGAACGCGGAAGACAGAGGTCCGAAGAGAGGGAGGGGAAATCCATCGCTAGCTTTGCGTGCTCCACCAAACACATGCTCACGACTTCCTTCTCGTCTACGCGCGCGCGCCGAGTTCACTGCGCTTCTGTCTGCACTCCTCACCTTCCCTCCTGTTTTCACTCCAAGAAAACATCAGGTCATGTGGATAGTGGTTGGGCCTCAGGGAGCCATGTCTCTCTCCCCCTCCAACACATTCCGAAGCTCTAGTCAGGCTCGGAAAGACATCTTTGATTCGGCTCCCACGAAGTTGCTGATATATGCGTGTGTGTGTGGTAAACAATGCGGCTTATTTGAACAAGGCCATCGTCGCCATCGAGTGAAAGTGCATTACGGTAAATCATGGCTCTCCTCTCTTCTTCTTCGAGGCGGAAGAAGAAGAGAGGAGGAGGGAGGAGGAGAGTGGCCTTTTTTTTGTATGTTGGTGAGGAGTGGAGGGCCTCCCTGTGCGCGTGATGCGCCCGGCCCTCACACCCCATCCCTCCCTCCCTCTCTCTCTCTCTCCCCATTTGGTGTGTACGTGTGTGTGTGCTCACTTGCTCTGGTCTGTGGTCACAGGGACCAAACCGTGCATCATACACACATGACAGAGAGAGGAATAAAAGGGAGCGGGGAGGGAAGACAGGTCCACTAACTACGTGCACAGTCCAAGGTTGCGTAGTTCTGCTTCCAACGCGCTCGTGCTGCCGTTGCCGCAGCTGTCGCTGCTACTGGTGCTCGGTGATCGAGCTTCGACAGTACCCTTGTGGCATCCTTGACGTCGTGATACGTTTCGGCCGCGCTTGGAGTTCGTCTGTTGCTCTTGCCTCTTTCTTGTTGGTTCTTCGCTCGAGTCTCTTCCCTTCACCATCTTACCATCAAGGCCTGACTCCATGGCATAGCTTGCTGGCTGTGACGGCGCACTTGAGGAGGGAGCTGAGTGGTTGTCACTGCGGAACTCGTCATCGCCCACACCAAGCTTCCCAACCGCTCCCGTCGGCATGCAAGCGTCGTGGTTGTCGTGGTCATCCTCGGTATCGGACGCGTCGCTGACGACCGACGCTTGCGCACTCGTATCCCTGATACCGTCCCTGTTTGCTGTGTCGCGCATAAGCGTTGCAGCTAGAGCACAGGTCTGAGGTGAGTACTTGCTGTACATGCGTTTCGTTCGCGGCAGAGGACGCAGTCGCACCGGCACTGTGTCGAGCAAGCCTTCGCGCTTCAGCTGCTTGTACGTGTACAGCCGTCGGTTGTTTTGGCTATAGTAGTGTGCGCCATCGGTCAGCACAGACAATAGAGGGAGGTCACGCAGTTGCAGTTCGCCGTCTCGAAACTGTTGCAGTGTACTCCCGATTGTGCGACCGCAAGAGAAACGAGGCCGGATGCGAGAGAAGGTGAAGTATATGAGAAGCGGGTCAATATCGACCACCTGCTCCGCTGTTGCTGGGCCCACCCTTCGAGAAGGTGGCATGGACGTGCTTGCCTGCTCTGGAGCGTGTCACTCGTATGTGTTTGTTGTGTGCCTTGTCGGGAATCGATCAGCAAACTATGCCCACGCTCGTCGGAGGAGGAGGCCGCGCTCTGATGAGCTCTGCGCATGAGCGCTGTTGGCACTGGTGTGGAGACGGAAGGGGTTGCAGGAAAGGGGAGGGAAGGCGGAGGTAAAGAGAGAGGAGGGTGAGCGGTGGTGTTCTACCGGTGAGGTTTCCCTCTTCCCATTTCCCCTACGCCGCCTAGACGATGGACGGGAGAGGTTGAGAGGGGGAAAAGGGGGAGCTCAGCAGAGAGTATGAAGGGAGTACAGGGGGAGGGGATGATGAGGAAACGAAGAGTCGGTCGTACATTGTTGCCCTTTTAGGTCTGTTTCTCTTTGTCTTATGCTCGCGCGTGCACAGATAAACGGAGAAAAAGAAAAATACGCGCCGATACACCCGCGCAGCGCTACGAAGAAGAAGAGCGCACCCAGCCCCTTCTGTAGCACCAAGCATAATCGAGGCAAACACATACGACGACTATCACAGCCATGCTGCTTTGCATGATCAGCACATCACCAACACTGCCTCCCAGACAAGCAGCCAACACGTCAGCCTCATAATAAAGCGAGAGATCTAAGGTGGAGGGGGGAGGGTTGGAAGACAGTGGGTGGTACTATAGGGGCAAGGGCAGGCGGTAGCTCCAACGACAGCTGACAATGATCAAACGATCCCAGCGGGACGAGCACGAAAAAAGCCCCCCCCCCTTTCTCTCTCTCTCGCAGCGCCAATTGTGACGACACATACACCCACAGACACGCGCATGCACATGCACGCAGTGACACACACACACTCGCAAGGTCCTCCCCTCGTTCTTCTGACTCAGTCGGAGACAACAAGCCCGGCAAAGAAGCTAGTGATGTCGTTCCACGTAATCGGAGCAGGCTGAGGCACGCTGAAGGGACTTCTGTGGTCGGCGCCTCCAGTACTCAAATGCTGCCTTCATCCGCTCCGCGTACTGAGTTGGCGACTCTTGAGGCGAGTTGTTTTCTCTGGAGTGCTGCGCCGGGTCCTCGCCAGAGGATCGCTCACCGGTGGTGGAGCCCGCCGAGGTAGCGGCACGGACCGACGCCGTGGCCGTACGTGCCAGATGCTCAGCCTTTGCCACGGCGTCATCCACACCGACAGCCAAGAAGGCAAAAACGCCGCGGCAGAGGTTACGGTCCGTCACCACACCAGCCGGTGGCGCGCAAATATCGGGTGGCACGTAGCGGGACATGGCGAAGGTACACACGCGACCCCCCCTTTCGCCCGAGGAAGCACCGTTGACGTCCTCTCTCGTCTCGTTCGGTGTGGCGGAGAGACCAGGCAGGCCCGAATTCTGCAGCGTCCACGCAGTGCTCACCGGCAGCCGCGTTGCGTAGAGTCTCGAGGCGGCAGCAGGTGCGTACGGCGACGCTGCGAGATCGTAGAAGCCATCGCGGCAGTACAGGCTTCCCTCGTCCATAGAAGCCAAAAGCCGACGCGCCACGGCCGCGTGCGCATCGTCCATGCCAGAGGCGGTCAATGCAGTTTTGGTATCACCGGTAGGTGCGGCGAGCGGCGGCGACAATCTCACGAGCTGCGGCACAAGTGTGCTCACCAGCACTGCCCACTCTGGTGGGGTATGGCTCACCACATACCGCATCCGGCTCGACTCTTCATGAAGTAGACCAAGGCGTTCGTAACTCTTCTTCACAGTTGAAAATACGTCAGAGTGTGTATGGTGACAGTACGTCATGCTTGGGATGTCCGAGAGCGGCAGGAGGCGCAGCGGGTTGGGCACGTGTTCGGGGTACACGTGCGGGGTGGTAAAGAGACGCGGCAGTGCCGGCAGGACGCGGGTGTTACCTAAACCGATTTGAGCCGACAGCGTGAAGGATGCTGCGGTGGAGAAGGAAGGGGAGGTTGACGTCACGCCCGGTCGCCCGCTCGCCACTGCAGCTGTTTCTTCAGCTTCCTCTTTCGTCTGCTGCTTGCTACGCGTACCGCTGCTGCCCACCGTGGCTACCTCCGTGCGCCTGCCCGCGCGCGACCCGTTGGCACCATTCCCAGCCCTAGCTATTCCGCCTGCGGATTTATCGTGCAGCAGCTGCTGCTGCACGGGCGACGGTGACAAGTCGAAAAGATCCTCCAGAGTAGATACTGACGCGTTGGCGGTCGCTGCTCCGGTGCGCGATTGCTGAAAGGACGCCGTGTGCCCGGCGGCAGCAGCACGCACGACCGCCGGAACAGCAGATGGAAAGGCTGGCCCATGCGGCACTCCGTTGTTCACTGCAGTCTTGCTTCGAGCCCGGCTAGTGCTGGGGCGCTTCTGCGGCAGCACAAACGGACGCGTTCGCGCCCATATTCGTTTCGCTGCCAACTCCTTCGCAAGCGGTATGGCCGATGTGACGAGGTCGCGCGCGTGCTTCAGCACGATGAGGTCGTATAGCTCGGTCAGGCAGTGCTCCACGAGTGCGACCAGCTGCACCTCCCTAGCGCCGTTCGTCTCCACGTACTCTACATCATCCTGCAGCTTGGGCACCATACCGTAGAGGTACAGGTGCAGCTCCCCAAAGATGCCTTCCACAAGGTCAGCCTTCACCTTTCCATTCCCTAGTCGCGAGTGCGCCGTAGCTGATAAGAGGTGCCACAGCTCTAGCGTGTCGAAGACAAAGTCAAGGTTGACGTTCATCTCGCACGCATCACGCACCAGCGTGAAGGTGCTGCATCTTTCGCTATACAGCCACTGCTGATCAGGGTACAGCAACATGATCCGACTCGAAATGTTCGTACCCCAGCAGTTGTCCCCAATGTACTCCAGCCGATCAAAGGCGACGCGACGCCGCCGGTAGTGCGAGCTGAGCGCACCCGCCGACTCCGTCAGCTCTGCTGTTGCAAGAGCCACGTCAAGCACTCCGACCTGCTTTAAGGCCCGCAGGATAGTGCCGATTTGTGCTGCTCGCTTTTCGATCGACCACCGCGGGTCTGTCATCCCGCGAATACGCGGAAACAGCGGGCAGTTGTACAGGATGTCGGCCCACACCGTCATCACATTGTCGATGGGGTATCCGCGAACGGCCAGTAGCGTCAGCGTTTCAAGTGCGACCTCGCGCACCGGGTGAGAAACGTGCCGTGCCCGGTCTGCGACTGTAATGTGTGCCCGCAATGCTCCATCACTGTCAAAGTTTTCGCGACATAGACGGCAGAATGCCGTGGATGTGTCGCCAGGCGCACTGCCAGCGTTAGCGGCGGGGAGTCCTCCCTTATCGTGCCCCGCGCGGGTGAGCCTCGAGGTATCTTCTTGAAGCTCACTGCCGGTACTGTTGTCGTCGTCGTAGTCCGCGCTGGTGCCAGTGCTTGCAGCCCCCCCGCTGCTGCTGTTGCTGGAGACATTGACTGCTTGGAGGTTGTCGTTAGGGTTTGCCCCCGGAAAGAAGAAGTCGACGGCTAGAGACGCTGGCAGCGTGCGCATGGGGAGGTGAAAGCCAATTTTGGTGCGCGGTGGCCCATTACTGTCATGCGGTTCGTAGATGGGTAGACTGTCCAACGGGAAGTCCGGTGGTGGAATGGGGCTTCGCCGTGTCATCTCCACCTCGGTGAAACCTTGCATTGGCAAGAAGATGCCCTGAAACGGATCCTTCACTCTTTCAAGTTTGCCATTGCTTGCGCAGGGGACGGTTTCGGTGGCGCTGCGCCACCACATCCCCACCGCTGCTCGGTTGGGGTGCCGAAAGGAGCCGAATGTGTCGGAGTGGGCTACTGTGACTGGCGTAAGAGCTCGAAGTGCTCGCGTTGGGTGAAAGAGCGTACCTCCACCTGTACCCCCGTCACAGCTACCGCTGGTCAGCTTCGCGTGATGGGCGAATACATTCGCCGCCTGTGACGAGCGTACGAATGGGCAGCTGGTCGTCGCGGACGCGCTGGCGAGGCGATTGGTGGCATGCGCGGTGTAGATGAGTGTGGTGGTTGGCGTCACTGTCGTTGTGAGTCTGTGCGTCGTAGAGGAGCAAAATACCTGTGTTGAGCTGAGATGCAGAGATGACGAGGGCATAGCTGCTTGCGTGTCTTCTTGAACTCAGTTCCGAGTGCGCTGCCCTTCGATTGTTCGGCCGAGGGTCGACGCTCGCACTGCACGGACACAAAAGACGCACCCAGACCGAGTCAGATAGCACTGCACTCTCTCTGCCTGTATGAATGTATGCCTGTCCGTGTGTCTACTGTTTCTCTCGCTCTCTTCTTCTACCGCACGACCTGCATGCGAGCAGGTGAGAAAGATCAACAACGACAACAAACAGGTGAGGGGATGGCCAAGACATATCGAGGGAAAGAGGTGACAGGAAAGGAGAGAAACACACAGAAGCGGTGTGGGGCATGACAGGAGCTAGAAACGCTGTGGTTGCTTTAGACGACCGAGGGTTCACCGAAATGTGTCGCCCCCTCTCTTCTTTTTTTTCGTGTGTGTGCTGTGCCACTGCAAGAGGATGCCAGCTGCACATACAACGCCCACCTTATCTACTCCCCATTCCCGTTCCTCACTTCTGTCCCGCGCTTTCTTTCTTTGCTGCTGCCTTACTCTTGTCGCCGTCATTATTAGAGGATGTAAAGCACCTCGTAAGAGGCAACGGGGAAATATGCAATGCATTCGGGGACACCCCCTCCCCCCTCCACGCACACAGACATAGGCGCCTAGACATGCCGACTCAGCTGTACATGGGCACAGAAAGGAGAGAGAAGACGGAGAGGATGTCTCTTCCCCACTCTCGTGCTTTCACCCAAGTGCAGAGAGGAGGAGCATGAGAGAGAGAGAGAGAATAGGAGAGGAGGCTAGTGTGGGGTCTTGGTAGGCAGCAATGGCGTTCCCCATTACCCTCTCAATCATATGCTTGATCAATCGGAATCGGCAAAGAACTCAGCAACATCCGCCTCCTCAGCGACTGCCTCATCCACGCCGGTGATCATGGCAACACTCATGAAGTTGCTCTCCGGCACATCGGCACCGTCCAGCCGCGGTGGGGACGGCGTCGACACCCTTTTCGGATTTGCCAGGTTGGTGTCCACCACGTTGTCGCTGCCGCCGTCATCATCGCTGACGAGCATGCCCGTCGCTCCTATTACATGCTGGTCCACCGTGTTGCTGAGCAAGCAAGTGTCTATGTAAGGCAAATAATCACCAAACAACCCGTCCTCTGCTCTTGGTCTGCGAGTAGGTCCGTCACTTGCACCGTCATCCTTGCCGGCGCGTTTTCGCGTGCTATCCGCAGCTGCCGAATGTGAAGGCGGGTCGCTCGATCCACCGACGTGCCCTTCCATATGTAGCTGCAACAGCTCGGCGTACTGCTCGTTGAAGCGAAAGAACACATCTGCCTTGTTCTCCAGCGATGGAACGAAGGCCTGAACGCTCGGGTATGGCAGATCGGTTGGTACAGGCCTCAGTGAGCAGCAGTACGTGCAGGTCACCGTTCCCTGGCCGAGCCGTGGGTTGAGGGTGACACGGATCGTGTTTTTAGAGTCACACACAGGGCAGTCAAACGTGCGCAGTGCGTGAATGCCGTGCCTGTTGGCGTTCTGGTGATAACGGCGGGCATCGTAGCTGTGCTCTTTGTTCTTGCCGCTGCTTCTGCTTGCGCTGGTCTTACAGCCCCCCGTCTCACCGCGCGCTTTTCGGCTGGCAAAGTTGCCACACCGCGGCTCGATCCCGTCTCTTGCGTCGGACATGGTAGCAGTCGTCCGGCGTCGGCGGGGTAGCACGTTTGAATCAGCACTTGTTGTTACACAGATGAGCATGTGCGTTTGGGGGACGTTAGAGTGACGAAGGGGTTCAGAGGACGAGAAAGAGAGAGCCGTAGAGGTCACGAGAAGATGAGAACTCCAAACTGAGCGCGAATCTCACTCGCGCGTTTGTGCAGTGGAAGAGGAGAAGGGTGGTAGAAAAAGCTCCTCCATCTCAACTTCCCCCCCTCTCCTTCGTTCTGTTGCGTCCCTGACAGCTATCACGGATGAGCTCATAAAGAGCGTGGGGATGGGAGAACGGGGCATCACTCAAGTGACAAGGCAGTCTTGCACCCCAGCTCCATCTGTGTGTCCACATTCTATCACCGGGTTATAGCAAAGCACAACTGGAGACGAAAAACAGAGGGAGAGGAGGATGCGCGCAGCATGGTACAGGAATAAGACAAAGGGGGAGTGCTCGACGAAGACCATACCGGCACAACAGGAGGGTAGGGAGATAGTAGTACTGATGTCAGTAGTAGTGGCGCGCACACACACACACACACAGACATGTATGTGCCGCTTCCATCATCGGTCGTTTCTCAGGTTCCTCGCTTCGCCTACTCAACTTTCAGCCGTCTCACGGCAACGGTCACGCCTTAGACACAGCGCGGCACCGCAGCAACAGCAGCTGAGTAGGAGGGGCAAGCAACCCCACACAGGCACGACTAGACCACCCTCGTTTTTCAGGTGTGCAGAGCAGATAAGAAAGGGAGAATCGCACGAGCGCGCGCTGTGCTTTATACACACAGTTTTGGGATCAGTAACAGTCATGACCCCCTATCATTGGAACAGCCGGCCGTACTCGTCATCCTCGTCCTCGGCGCTGTGCACTTCTTCACGAGGGGCGAAGTAGTGTGCTGCCGCCCCTTCTGCCTCGCCCTCGTAGTCGTCGCGGAGGTTGACACAAGAGGCGATCGGCGCCGCGGCGCAATCCAACCACGCTGGCACGGCCAACTTGCGCTGCAACTCACCCAGAGACTTGACGTGTTTCGCACGTGAGCCCACTGACGCGGTTGCAGCGGTGGCAGCAGAGGAGCCGAGCCGATTCCTGTCCGCCATGGTTGCGTCTGCTACCGAGTACGCCTCCTTTCCCAGGTTGCTCTGGCGCCCACCGTAGTCGGCGTTGGACGCGCCAGTGCTCACTCTCACCTCGCGACCCATCTCTACCTGCTGTAGATCCGCGTGATCGCGCTGAACCAGCGCCTCGTGAAAGCGAAAAAACACATCTACGGGTTTCTCAAGGCGTAGCACATTCCACCGCTTCGTCCCGCCCGCTCCGCATACGCGGCACCTCACCGTGGCATCGCTTGTCACACGAAAAATTCTGACGACAATGGAGGCCTTGGTATCACACAATGGGCAGTCAAATCGGGTGGGGATCTTGTACTTGCTCTCCTTCTTGATTGGTCCGTTGTTTGACTTTTTGCGCTTGCCACCCATTGCTTAACAAGACGAGGGATGGAGGTGTGTGCGTCTGTGTGTGTGTGTACGCGCGTGCGCAAAGAAATGCAGAAAGAAAGAATGAGGGTGAGAGAGGGAGACTTGCTCGTCTTTAGTGCTGTTTTGGTGAGATCGACACGCACACAAGAGAGTGCAGCTCTGACCCACCGACAGGAGCAGCAGCAGCAACAACAACTGTGACTGAACAATGGAAGCGGACGGAGAGGTGGGATCCCCAATCAGCAGGTGCTAGGCAAGTGTGGTGGTGGTAGTGTGTGTTGAGAGTCAGAGAAGCAGAAGAGAACGAAACTGCATCTCCGCACATAGCTGCACGTCAAAGGAAAAAAAAAATGTCAGGTGGCTTCTCTTGAGCGGTGGAGTGTACCCACCACTCTGCTCGTACACCAAACAGCTGGAGTTATCAGGGGCTGAATCAGTGCACGCGTCTTCCTCTCCCCCCCTCCAGCACGGCCGCTTTGTGACAGTGTGCACAAGTGTGCGTGTGCATCGGCGCAGCGATCAGGTCTGGTCTCTTTTGTATATATTTTTCTGCCGGCATCTACGCCCTATTCTCGTATTTTCTCCCATCTCGCACTGCCTGTGGGTTAACTTAATTCGTCAGATTAACATGCACTTCAACACGTAAAGACAACTCAAAGCAGGCGCCCAGTTTTGGATGGGTTTACCATCAAGTCGTTCGATCGATCTCGTCTTCAACCAGAAGAGAGACGAAGTCTGCCTCGCTTCTGTCCTACAGGTTTGGGAACCCGTGTGTGAAAGAGGCTGGCGTGCTTATCGGTAGGTAAATATGTATGCGTGTGTTGGTTGAGTGGAGAGCGGGTGAGGGCGACAGAACTCTCTTCTCCACGACTTCCTCCCTCCTACCCCTCCTCCAAGAGCACCGTCCTTCGCATCAGAGAAAATTTCTGTGCCCTCTCATGAGTGCCGTCGTGTAGTCAAGCTGCTGCCCGCAGAAGCGGCCGTCACTGACTTCATTCTGGTTGTGTTAGAAACGATGCTGCGGTCTCGCTTCCTCCCCGAGGATGCCTCCATTTTGTTTGCATCCGCGTCACTACGGGGGGCAATGATAGCCGCTGGTGTGGAGCTACCTTCGCGCGCGGCAGGAGTCGTTTTCGCCTTTCCTGCAGCCGCTGCTGCGGCAGATTCCAGCACTGAGGCCCACCGACGCTGCAGCTGGTGCTGGGACTGCACCAGGAACTGACCGGCTTGAGCCACCCACCATTCGACGGAGCCGATTTCTTCAGAGACTGCTCGGCCATTGGCACTGGGTGTTGAGGTTGCCGTGCTGGCTGACGGCGCAGCGTTCACTGGCGCGTCCGTTGCAGTCGACGAGCCCGCAGCTGTGCCACTACCCACGCGCGACGGCGCTTCGGTGAATCGGAAGAAACTCCGCTCATACGACACCGGCAGCGTTCGCGAAAGTGACTGAGACAGCCGCTTGTACAGCGCCATCTCTCCGTCCTCCTGCGTGCCACTTGGCCCGGTCTTGCTCAGCAGCAGGTGCACATGTCCGGGCCGCATCGCGCGCGCCGTGCGCCCTGCGCGATGAACGTACTGCGACACGGCCTCGGGCGGGTGGTACATAATCACATGGCCCACGTTGGGGATGTCAATGCCGCGCATGAGAGCGTCTGAGGCTACGACGCAGGAGCCGTCGGAACCAGCCTCTGTGCCCTCCGCGTTGGTCGTCCGATCCAGCAGCGCGCGGCGCCGCTCCGCTTCACTGGAGAGCGTCGTGAACTCGATGACGGACGAGACTCCGGCGGCAGCTAGGAAGTGGCTCATGACACGTGCCTCCTCTGCGGTAGCGCAGAAGATGAGGATGCCTGTTCCTGCCCTGTCCTCCACGTTCGGGTACAGCGATGATGCAGCGGCAGCGTTCGCACCCTGCGCTGCTGCTATACAAGGAAGGCTCGCTTCTCTGTGCACACGATCGTCAAGGTTATCGGCCACCATTTCGGCTGCTAGCCATCGAGCGGCAGCCTCAGCACGCCTCTGTGCAACTGTAGCTGCGATACGGCTCCGCAGAGCGTGCACCAGCTTGAGCAAGACCGCTGGCCGGTACGTGTCCTCCACAAAGATAATGTGTTCTTGCAGCGTTGGCGGAAGTGCGAACTGGGTGCGCACCACGGCACCGCTGTATGCTGTCGTGCATGTCCCCGTCGTTGCCTGCTGCGATGACGCAATTCCTTCCTCCTTGCGTTCCTCGCCGTTACTGTCGAGAACGTAGTAGCTGCAGTTGCGCAGTTTCACGTTGGAGATTCGGGCGATGCGCGAGGAGAGTGTAGCGGAGCAGAGAACCTTATGCAAAATAGGGCCCCCACGTGCCAAAAAGGCGTTGAGATTAACGCCACCGGAGCCATTCAGCAGTTGGAACGGGTTTGGCGATGCCATGGCTGCTGGCGCGGAAGACTGACTAGGAGAAGCGGAATTTGAAGACACGACACCCGTGAGGAGTTCACACATGCGCTCTTGCTGCCGTAGCTGGCGTCGCAGCTGCTGCTGCACCTCAAACTCGTACCGTGCGTTCACTTTCTGCACCTGCGAGGCGAAGTTGCCGGTCAGCACTTGGTCCGCCTCGTCAATCACCAACAGGCGTAGAGTTGCTAGGCGCAGCCCACGCGTGTGGTCGAGATGATGGAGAAGTCTCTGCGGCGTGGAAACAATCACATCAATGTTGGAGAAGTACCGTACAATGGTGCCCCTAGCGCTGTGTTGCTGATGTGTGGCGAAGCAGTGTCTGTCCTCGTCGTCGTCTCCTTCGTCACCGCTCAACATGTCGACATCTTCACTCTCGCCAGCATCACTGCATCCATCCGCAGTCAGCTCCTCGAAGCCGCCAAAACGAGGCAGCACGACTCGCCGCACCAACTCGCGAGCCTCTGCTGCCTCTACTTCTGTTGGTGAGCCCTTTGCTGCGCCCCCCGCCTCAGCGCAGATGCACGCAACTTTGATCGAGCTCGGACGCGTCAGGCGCTGCAATTCGCGGTACACTTGCTGCCCAAGCGCCTGCGTTGGGACGAGAATCAAGCAGCGTAGCGCGTTATCATCAATGCCTCTTTTCAACTCTGTGAGGAGGCCTACCAATGGGATCAAATAGCAAAGCGTTTTGCCGCTCCCGGTGGGGGCAGTTAGGCTGACGTCGTTGGGCACCCCGCTCATGAGCGCTCGCGTGATGGTTGGGATGACGGCCTGCTGAACCGGCAAAGGCTTCGGATAGCTGAGAACGTGTTGCAGCGGCTCACTGAGCCACTTGGCTGGCCCAATGCAGTCCTCCCATGTCTCAAAAGAGGCCATTGCAGCGGCTGGCGACACGTCCCCCCCTCTGTCCCCCTTTCAAAGAATTCTCTGTTGACTTCGACCGCGTTTACTCTTCCGAGTGGCAGAGTGGGGTGTGCCTCGCTCGCTGGTACCGTATCGCGTGTGATCAGCCACGCTCCTATGGACGCAGAGGAGAGAGCAAGCGAGAGGTATGCTGCGCTGTGGGATGCGTGTACATTTATTTTGCCTCTGCCGTATGCGTGGGTGTTTTATATGCACACGGCGGTGGGGTCACCAGAGAGAGAGAGAGAGAAGAGCTTTGCATAACAGGTGAAGATGCACGGCACCTCACTTCTCGCACGACTTCTCCTAAAGGACAAGGCCTAATGCGTGCGTACCCGCCCTCTCTGACAACCCCAAACACACAGGCGACCACCACGTGTACACACACACACAGACATGTACACACACGGGCGGGGCAGGGGGAGGAACGACCCATCAAAGAGATACAGAGGAGAGCGGAAGAGCGCAGGCGTTGTTTTCGGTTGAGTGGCCGAGAGAGTGGCAGCAGCGACCTTTCTGTACCTCTGCGCGTTTTGGTGAGTGCAGGAGCGACTTTGTCCTTCTCTCTTACGCCAACATTTTCGTTTTTACGTGTTTCTTCTTCGACAGCGCATGTGCACACGAGCTTCGAAGAGCGTGAGAGTGCCTCCCTCTCTTCCCCTTTCTGTATGCGCGTGTGTGTGATGTGACGTGGTAGGGGGCAGGGAGCAAACCAAGCAAACAGCGATACAAGCAAAACGAGCACAGGGATATAAGAGACATATCCATGTCCCCGAACACCCTTGAAAATAGAAGAGGGCCAAAGAGGAAGACAAGATCACGCGTGCGTGCGGGAGCAAGCTTGTGGGCAAGGAGGGTGGTGGTGGGAACCCTATCGTGCGACAGCGAGCTATCGGCGGCCTGTCGCCACTATATTCGCCCCATTGCGCGGAGTTCTTTTCGTCTTCTGCCTCGTCACATCATTGCGTAAGCGTACTCACCTTCGTCAACCTTCTCGTACACGTGAAGGTTTTGCTTCCTTGCGAGTTCGAGGAGGCGCACACGAACGCGCATGTTCTCTGCTGTGCTCGTTCGCCCCGCGCAGACCCGCTTTACGGCCATGAAGTGCATTCGTTCATCCACCGAGCGCACCTTTGCCGCGATCACCGATGGGGAGCCAAATTGGTTATACAAATCGGACTCTAAGAACTTAGCCATGAGGGACCGCTGGGTGATCGCAGCCTCGCTCAGTATGTCATGGGTGGTGAGGAGAGCCGCAATAGATGCGTTGGCTCGCTTTTTGTGGGAGGTTCGCTTGGTACTGTCGAGGCTCCCATTAGAGCTTTCTACAACAAAGCCTCCGTCACCGACTGAAGCGGCTGCTGCCGAGGATTCTCCTCTGCTATCACCGGTGCTTGTCGAGGAGGGTACCTCTGCCGCTTCTTCGGTTGTAGGGGGTCTGAACAACGTCGTTTGCGGTGTTGCCGCCACCAGCCCATCGTGCACCATGAGTCCCTGAAAGAAGGTTCCCACAATCGGCAACGCGCGCGTTGCGGTGGGCATCCGCAGTTCCTCTGGACTTGTGTAGTCCTTAAAAAACTCGCAGATCCTGTCGCGGCCAGCGCACATCTTGGACAGACGGTAGTTGAGGAGCTGCGACTCGAGGCGGTCCTCAATCGTAAATGGCGATCCAGGGCTGGCACAGATTGCCTGCATCGCTGCAAAGGCCTCCACATCTGAGCTCAGGAGAGGCAGAAGTCGGTACATAAAGTGCGGCTGATGAATCCGCAAGAATGTTTTGTAGTTAGGGACTATAATGTCCTTCGGCAGGCGGGGAAGTCGTGGGTCTTGACCGGGCGTGTGTGTCATGAGCGCCAAGCGGCGGTTTCGGTAACCAATGAAGAAATCCTCCATAAGATTTTCGTGGAACACGGCACCATTCATCTGCAACACCCGCACCGGGGTCTTGCGCCGGTTACGGTATCGCACAATCGCTGCGTAGGCGTCTCTCTGCATCCGCGTCTGCGTGCATGTGAGCAATAGCCACCACTGGTGTGTCAGGGAAAGAAAAAGATAACAGAGGGTTCTGTGTCCCCGTGGGTGTGCAATAGGCACGTATGTAGGCGGGCGTGTGTCTATACCTTCCCCAAGTAAAGTTAGTTCCTCTTGCTTTTCAAGCCGAGTGTGGGGCAGTCAAAGTAATGATGAATGGCACACACCCATGCGCTCACACGCGCGTACATCGACCGAAGCGTTGACGAGCCACACAGCACCCACGTGTGATGGGGCGAGAGTGGTGAGAAGCGGAGAGAGAGTGGGAAGGGAGGGCGAAGAAGGGCGAGCTGAGCTTGGTGGAAACCGTCGTAGCGAACGCAGCAAACAAAGAAATTACTAACAACAAGAACTCACGAGAGACATTGAAGAAAAGAATGAGGGTAGGCGTGCGTGCGTGTGTGTGTGTGTGTGTGTGTGTGTGTGTGAAGTACACCGTGAGCTCATCAGCGTGCACAAAAGATAGCACCCCATTGCATAAGCTTGGGATGAAGAGGTCGGTGGGGTGGAGGGAGCAGAGACGCATAAACAAAAGAAGTGAGTTCAGCGCATTGACGTACTCGTCAGGAGCACAGCTTCTTCTCTCCTCCTCACAAAGTGCTCACACACCAGCGCCCCCGCATTCTCCTTGCGTGGGGGGGGTGCTGATAGTTGTAGTCGACATACAAGCGTTCTACCCATACATATCGCTAGCGACTGCCAGGCCAGGCCGAGAGGGGGGAGAGAGGCTGTGGAGATCAACAGCAGCTGCGGGCACGAGAGAAGCCATGGTAGCGACACCAGTTCAACACCACCGTGCATTTAAGCAGAAGCAGAGAGAGAGAGTGTGTGCGAAGAAGAGCGTCAGTGAGGGACGAGTGCACACTTCTCGCTATTAGCCCATCATGCCCCACTACTGCCGCATTCGACACTCGCCCGCTCTCTCTCTCTCTCTCTGTACGTGTGTGTGTGTGTGTATGTATGCGTGCACGGCAAGGCGTGGCAGAAGTGGGGGGGGGGGAGGAGCCACGGTCGGCACTTGGGCTCTTTTCAGTTCTTTTGTCTCTTTTATTTGCTCATTTGCTGCATTTACAGCTGTGATGATGGTGAGAATAGCGGGGCCCTCACACGATGGGCGCAACGAGCTCTATTTAGCCGGGTGGTGTGGTGAGGAAGGAGCCAAGGAAACAGAAAGGAGGCGCTGTCGTCCACTAGCGTGTGCGTCTGTGTGAAAGGGATAAGACATTGCTGAGCAGCGAGAAGAACCACACGCACAGAGGCAATGTCTAGTCCATTGTGTACTACTTTGACACACTATCGTAGCTGCGCAGCGTTGGAAGTAAGCTTTGTCGGATGCCGCTGCTACGAAAGATCTGCTGGTGTAGCAAGGCGAGGCTAATGGCGCGTGGTTGCTGCAAGAACCGTCGCTGCTGACGACGCTTCGCGATCCACTTCTGATAGGTTGCCCTCTGATCTGCAGTAAGATCTTGCCATGATTGTGCACGGCGGTCGGTGCGCGAGGACGACGATGTGGCTCTGTCGAGGTCAACAACATCCGGCGTGTTCACGTCCATCTTGAGGAGCTCACGCACAAGCATGCCAGGGTACACACCGGCCGGAAGACGTAGTCGTAGTTGCAACACACTGCCGTGGTGCCGCGGTAGCCATGACGGTGCCGGTGGAGCTCGACGGCGGCGCGTCAGCTGCTGCTTCGTCTCTGAGCTAGATGCCAACAAGTTTCTGGCGGACAACGGTTCTCGCAGCAGCTGCGAGGTGCCGTTCCAGCACCGCTGGTGAAGGTATCCGGCGGCCGTCCTGGCCGCAGGTGTTGCTAAAGGGCTGGTACCTCTCGTGAAGCTGCTTCTCTGCGAGGCTTCGGCACCTGTTGGAGTCACTTGAGGCAGGTTCGGTCGGCCCGCCGCGTCATCGTCGGGCCCGTCTTCCACTTCCTCTTTCTCTAGCGACACACCCGACTCCACATTTAGCAGCTGCGGCACACCACGCCCGTTTATCGAGGTGACCTCGCCAGATAACGACGGGAATATCCAAGCCGGTTGCGCATCGGCGGCAAAGCTCGTGCTTGCCAGCTGCACTGCGTCGAGTGGCCGAACCTGTGCTTGGGTGGTCAGTCCCCATCGCTGGTACGGGTCACCAACCACCCCTTTCAGGAGTCGCCACTGCATTGTGTCGGCGTTTGGCCGCACTAGCGCATGGCGATACGATGCACTGATGGTGAGGCCGAGTGAATTGCCGCTACCAGCTCGTAAGTCAGGTCTCATGTCCACCGCATCCAGTCCAACATCCGCCTGCAGGGCGTTATCATTGCCTCCAAAGCGTCCCCCTTGACGCTCAACATACAACGGGAGTGCGTCCGTGATGGGTGTGCGCGAGCCCAGTTCCTCCTCCATCAGTGCAAAGGTGGAGGTGAGATTGTAGTACGGAGACAGGGGTGCGCCGCTGGGGGACCCTCCTTCCGCCGCCGCTCTCGCCCTCCTTGGCTCCCCTCCGTGACGCGCGAGCGGCGACGGCTTGAAGCAGCGCCACTGTCGCGACTCGGGGTCAAACGGCAGCCCGTATCGCTGCAATGTCACCACATACAAGTCCTCCGTATGGTTCTGCGGAAGGCGGATGTCGGCGCCGGGTAGCGGTAGAGCCAAGTCCCACACCGAAAACACCCCACGCTCGATCTCGCCGCGGGAGGCATAGACCAGTGGCGGGTCCATTGCTGCATCTCCTTCGTGGCCGTTGTGGAAGGTCGCGGCCATGACCCCACCGGCCCTCACGAGGTCTCCGGGAAGAAGCGTGAATGTGCCGTAGCGTTGGAACCGTTGGTTGACAATGTCGTTCCAGACGAAGCTCAGAAACTCTTGGATGAGCATCGCACACACGCGTGGCCCAATTACGCGCAGAAACGCCTCTGCGCAGGGATCATCGCTGCCACCAGCGTGGGCAGCACCGGCGGCGCTATCCCTATCCACATGGTGTGCTGCACCGGATGCGCGCGACTGGCTCTTTCCACGGCGTTCTCCAGAGGCGGCTGCTAATGCCCCCCATCCAGGTTCGCTGCTGCCGTGGCCCTGACCACGCAGGCCATCGTTACCGTCGAGGCTGTCATCGCCCCCGAGCAAGGCGGATGCCTGCAACGCGTTGTAGAGCACCCGATGCATTGGTGTTCCATGTTCAGCGATGGAGCGGGGCGTCCCAGAGCGCAGAAAATCGGGCAGGCGAACCCCACCATACCCTTGCAGACCCTTGAGGCGGGGAAACGCCTGTCCGGTGCGCTGCCGCTCCGCCTCCAGCGCGGCATCGAGATAGAACTGCTGTACTAAAACGTGCGCCGCTGCCTTGTACTGGCCCTTCAGCAAGTGGAGCCCGGGGTGCATATTCATGCGAGTGTAGGTGGCAAAGCGCTGCGGCCCATAGTAGTTGATGAACCCCTTGGATGTGACGGACACTACAGCAGGGGCGACCAGAGGAAGGTGCTTGTCTGGAATGCGCCGTAGATTGAGAAGGTAGTCGTACCCCGCACAGTCGCCAGCACGCAGGTCATGCCGCGCGCTCTCCGCCTCCATGTCGGTGCAGAGGTACTCGAAGAGCTTCTCCGGCGCCAGCCCTAGTGAGGCTGCGGCTGCTGTCTCTTTGTCGGCCGTTGTCTGTTTCGCCTTCTTCTTGCCATCCCTTTTCCGCTTCCGCTTCCCTGACGCAGGGATGTCACCTTCATCATCCTGATCCTGGTCAGTCGCGGTAGTGCCGCTGCCAGCCGCGCCATCGCCTGGCGCGAGTCGACGGTTCAGTAAGGCGAGGTGCTCATGGACACGTGGAGGCAAAGACTGCCACGAATGACCGAGAGCGTCTGTTGCATCGACACGATCGTGGTAAATGCCTTTTATCTCAGAGAGTCGGTAATAGTTCTCTTTCCAAAACTGGCGCTCATCGTCCGTGACGAGCGCTGAACTGTCGGCTGCAAGCGTGAGCGTCTGCGAGCGCGAATAACGGCTGCGCGATGTAGGATCACCGAGCTTGTTTCCTACAGCAGAGGCGGATGGGGCGCTGTGGCCGATAAGGCGCTGCTGACTGCTCGGCGCACGCACGGCGCGAAACGAGAGATTTTTTGGAAGCGACCAGCCGCCTGCCTGATCATTCTGGTCCTCACTGCTGCCTGTTGCGGTGTGAGTCGCAGAGGTCATGGAGAGGGGCAGAGATCTGTCGGTGAAGTAGCTGCCAGCTTCATCTTGCAGCGCTGCTGCAAGCGCCTCAACATGAGCTCGACAGCTGCCGCGAATGCGGACTCGTTGAAATGCGTGTGTGCCGTTTTCCAGCGTTCCAGCATGGGAGACGACAACTTTCGGCTCGTACAATACCGGTACAATCTTGTCTCGACTTCGCGCTACAGAGGTGCAGGAACCGGACTTGGCCTCGTTCTCCACCTGAGTTGCCATGGCATCGAGAACAGATAGCCGTTGCATTTCCATCTGCTCGTGCTGCATCTCCGTCAAGATGGACACAATGTCCTCGACAACCATGCTATGTGGCAGGCCTTTGCGCTCCAGTGTGCATTCTACAACAACGAAATCGGCTGAAATAGGCAGGTACAGTTTGCGTGCTTTGCCTGCAAAACCCGCTGCCGCGAATTCTGCGGCACTGCTTCGGCTCAAAGTACGAGCTATGTTTGCGGTCTCTACGAGCGGCCCGGCAGACTCATCGGCGTCCCTGGCAGCCTCCAGCTTTTTCAGCTCAGAGATGTACGCTTTGTTGCCTTCCCACTCTTGCTGTCGACTGATGGAAATGTAGAGATAGTCGAGGTCACCATGTACATGAAGATCCTTCACAAGGTGGCCCCACGCTCGCCAGACGGAGCTGACGGAGGCACGCATGTGATCGACAGAGGGATTCTCATCCGAGTCCTCCGCGCTAAACACCACGCCAGTCACCGTCGATACCTTGGTCACCATTTTACGAATCCACGGAATTCGGACTTCGCCACGATCGCGCGTGGAGTCATAAATGCTGTAAAGATCACGCTCCTTCTCTCCCGATGCGGCGAGAAGTAGCGTGGTGGAGGTTGGGGTTGGTTCGTGCTGCTTCATCATGGTTTTGCCGATAAATAAGCGTAGCATGTGGACACCGTTTAGCCCAATTGTCTTCTCCAGCTGAAATAGCTCAGAGGAGAAGTAGATTTCCACCTCCACGTGTGGCAGCCGATGCGGCGGGGCCGACCCCTTCTCAGGTGTCACGAACTTGGCGAGGTGAAATGGGAAATCCTCCATAAGTTCCTCGCTCGCAACAATGCCACCGGCCACCCATAAGGAGTAGGAAATGTCTTTTTCAGCTGCTGGAACAGCGAAGGTGTCGCTATCGAATGCTTGCACTTCGGCTACGTCTTTGCGACCAAACAGCGTCACCGCCATCTCAACTGGCTCAAGCAGATGTGATGAGGAAGACAGACTCTTGTAGCTTCTTGCGCTGGAATCGACCACTCCGCTGATTAGTCGATTAACAACTAATGCCTGGTGCTCCTTTGACAAAAGTGTCCCACTTTGACGCCGGCCCTTGAGCTCCGAGAGCACATTCTCCATGACGAGCTGTAGAGCGGAGGCCAGCGTTTTCAGGATCAGTGCCTTTGTCATTCTGAAAGCATCTTGCTCTTGCTTTATTTTTGATGACACAGTTGGTGCGTTGCTGATGGCGCTACTGTGACTAAGAGCAACTTTGCTTTTCGTCCTCAACGTACCACTTTCACCAATGACGACATCTTCATCGTCATCCCAGACTTCTCGGATTACATAGTCGTCTGGGGCGCCTTTCAGGTAGGCTTGAAATCCTGGCACACTTGGTTTCGTAAAGCGGCTGATGTGGCACTTGCGCTCTGGGGCCAGCCCATTGCGCTGTCGCTGAGCGACTTGAAGCTCGTGGTAGATGCCCTGATTATATCGCTCGTGCGCTACGCGAAGAATGCTTCGAGACTCTGGCGTGTCAAACTTGCTCTGTGCGTCCTCAACGCTGAGACCCAGAATAAGACGCCGCAATGACCATTTCGAGCGATTCATGTTATATATTCGTTTTCCATGAATGTGTGGGATGACAAACGGAGACGTCGCTATTTCTATTACAGTTCTATGTTGCTCATGCGTAGCTTGATCTGAAAAGACAAGACGCTGCGCGTAGCTTCCAAAGCTATTCGGAAAGGTAGTCTCTTGTTGATACCTTGTGCTGTTGCGATTAGGAAAGACAGAGATGTGAGACAGACTTGGTGGGAGTTGCGTGCCGACCACCTCACTTTCTCTGCCAATCAAAGGAAAAGAAGGAAGCGATGCATTAACAAGAGAAAAGCAGGGTATAACATGAGATCAGAGTGGAGGAGAGGGTGCAGCTTTTTGATATGTTTCCACCGGAGCGTGATTAGCTTTGGCGCAGACCACCTCAGCTTCGTGTCATGTAGAGATGCATTCTAAACTTTTCGTTCAGTGATGGAAGAAGCAACAACGGGCTTTTCGCTTGACAGCCTCGTAACATGTTCAAATGGTCTAGATGATTTTGTAGCTGGGAGCGACAAGCCGTATACGGATGGGCGCGTTTGAGTGTGACAGTACAGTATACCGTGGATAAGGATTAATCAAATAATCAACAAAAAGGCGCTGGTGCTTGATGGCAAAAAGTTAGAAAGCATGACAAAGGGCAAGCAGTACTTTTGCGTGACATGATCACTTCCGCGGAGTCTGACGTGTATCACTGAAGCCGTAAATGTCACTGTAATGAATTCCGACTCGGCTTACAATGTCTTCCACTCCCATTTCCTTGAAGAAAAAGTCCTTCATTTTTCCATCTGGTCCGACCAGGTAAATGGCACTGCTGTGATCCAGCTGATAGGTGTCGTCAATTTCCGGCACTGCCACACCGGCCGCTTCCCGAGCGTCGCGCTCCTCAGATGTCTCGTCCACAGACGAGTAGTACACTCTCCAAGCACGTGCAGCCGCATCTACCTCCTCCCGTGTCCCGCACAGCCCGCGAACACGTGGATCGTATTTGCGCACTAATTGCTCAACGACCTCTGGGTTGTCACGAATAAAATCGATACTAAGGAATACAGCCTGAAGTTTTCTTTCTTCTGCGGCCAGCTCAGAATCAGGGCCGTATTTAGCATCGCAGACTCTCATCACCTCGGAGATGAACTTCAGTGTACTGGGGCAAATCTCAGCACACTTGGAAAAGCCAAAGTACAGCAGCGTCCACTTGTCCTGGAAGAGTTTATCATTGGTTATGTACTTCCCGGTTCGGCTTTCCCGCAATCGAAACGGACCCCCAAGCTGCGTCTTTGGCTTTAGAGACACAGACTGCATTGACTGAAAGTCCGGAGCGAGCTCCAATTTCTCTAGTTTACGGTTTTCATACCAGTTCATGATAAAGACAGAAATAGGAAAGACACATGATCCGAGTACAAGTCCCCAAAACTCTGCTCTGGATCGTGGTGAATACTTCCAACGTGCACAGGATGATCCTTCTGTGGATACAGATCGCAGAGGGAAGCGTCGTGAGAGATTTCTAAGGGGTTGCATTTTCTTTTTGTGCGGCAGCGGGATGTGGTTTACTCGCTTGGTGCTGGTGGAATAAGCACACAAAAAAGCGTTAGCAAACTTAGAGAGGAGCCTTGATTCGGAAAAAGGCAAAGCAAAGTGAGATGGTGAGATGTGCTGAGCAATTCGTAGAGGACAAGCAGATAATGACGATCAGCACCCGAGATGCGTTCATTACAATCTTCAAAGGGCCCATCACTGCAAGGAAAGGGGAGCTTCCATTAAGTCATTTCCTCATTCGGCTAATTTTTCAGAATGGGTGGCATGGAAACGATACGAATGGTAATGCCCTTCACAAAGCTATAAGTCATTGCTTACGCTCGCAATTTTGTGTTTAAGCTCAGATGTCGTAATAGTATGTATAGAATAGTGCGGCTACGGGGAGTGAGCCTCTCCATATGCTAATCCTGGAGCGCAGTTTGTGGAGACACAAACAATACTTCCATAGCATCATCCACCGCCTCTTCCTGCAGCACTGCTGATACCATATGAGAAGGGTCCCCGGGGAGCATGAAGCATGAGTAAGACCATCGCTGATTAGCGTTACCCCGAAGTGAGAGCATCATATGGTGCTTTGAAGCGATATGTATGGTACCAGGTTGCGCGTTCGACACGACTGAGATGTTTTCCAGCCCAATGTTGTCCAGGGAAATATCGCACATTTGCAGCTTCGTTGAGAGTCCCAAGCCGAGGGCCTTTAGCACACATTCCTTTAAGGTCCAGAAAAGCGCAAATAGAAGCGGCCACTGCTTGCGCGGCACGGCTTCTGTTCGTACAAGTTCTTCCTCTGACAAGAAAAGTGAAAATAGTACACTGTCATGCGGAAGTACAGTGGCTATGTCAACTCCTAGGGGAGCAGCTGGGGAACGGGCGCAGCACACCCACTCAGCCACGTGCGTGACACTGTAATGTCCGTCTCGGTACGATGCGGTGAGCGGCTTTCCATACTTTGAGATGGGCAGATGCACTTCTCTCTTCCAAAGCAGACGCTCAGCTTGCGTGTTGTCAGATTTTGTCAGCACGTGCAGTAGTAGATGCCTTGCCAGGAGGCGTGCTTTTGTGTCTGCGCACGAATGCGGTGGGCTTTGGTCCGCGACGGTGGCTTGGGCTGACTCGATTGCATGGCGAACGGAATCCTTTCTGTGCAGTTGCGCAAGTGCGCTGCGGAAATCATCTTCGGATGGCTGCCACGCGCCGGCGTTTGCGGCGAGGATTTTCGCCATGCGCGGTGCCGGTTCCTGGAGGGGTTGGCGTGTGGGGTAGTGGTCGTTCCGTCTTTAGGAGGGGGGGGCGGGCCGTTTGCCCCTGGGGACGCCCGCGCAGGCGCGCGGGGCCGGCCGCCAGGTGTGGGCTGGGGCTGTGCCAGGGCAGGCCCGCTGTCATGATAGCGCCTGGCGGCCCGCGCCGGCGGTTATGGGCGCCAACCTGCCGAGTTTTTTTTTTCGGTCCTGGCTTGCACTGTATGCAGTGGCGCCGCCAAGCGGTGTTGGCTGAGCCGGCCCCCTTTCAGTCGCTTCGCAGCGGGGGGTGGGCTGTGGTTTTGTGCGGGTATTCGTTGGGCATGGCGAAGCGACGGGTTGGAGAAAAGTACGTATTTGCTCTGCGACGGAGGACGCGCGCTCGAATTCCACTCTGCCTTTGGCCCGCCGCGTGGCGGCCCCGTCATCTGGGCATGGCCCCTGCCCGAAACCCGGCGAATACGTTCCGCAGCTTGCCACGCGGCCGCCCCCCCACTCCTCCCGGGGCGTCCCTTAGCGTGGCCCAGGGGCCCCTTCCCAGAGGGAAGAGTGGGGGCCCGGGGAGACACGGTCGAATCGCGCTGACGCCCTGCCTGTCATATGGGTGGCGCAGGCGTGTGCACTGTCGCAGGTCGCTTTGTCGCAACACCATTCAGGACCGGGCCGCCGACATCAGTGGCCATACATTTCTCTGACTTCCTCACGCTGTGGGTCTTGAGCCCGCCAGTGCCAGAGGGGTGGTTCGGCATTGGCGGGGGTAGGGGGGCTTGCCTAGCTTCCCTACGGGGAGCAGATACTAGATTATGATGCCGCGCTGAGTTGTCCGCGCGCCATCGAGGAAGAGGGAAGGGTCCCGAGGTCAAGTTGAATCACGCAGCGTGTTCCTCCTTCAGCCCGCGGGGGCGAAACGAGCGATGCGAAATACAAGCGCGGCAGAAATAAAACGCTCAGGGCAGAGATAGAACACATGCGGATCGAGCGCTAACGGGCACCGGTGTGCTCTTAGTGCGGCTCTGCGTAGTGGGCGGCGGGGTTCTCAAGTGGGCGACCAAGTTCGTGGAGGCGCTGAGTCCACAAGCGCCACAACAGCGCACAAAATTTGAGCGTCTCAAGGTTGGGTGGTAACTTGCAGACAAGATTGTATTCGCACTTTTGCACGACATCCGTGCAGGGCGCGTCTTGTACTGTGTCGTCGCTGAACCTCTTGGCCTCCGCGGCAAACTTCTTTGGCTGCTTCAGGGCAACCTTGTGAAGGTCTACAAACTGCAACACCGTGCTGAGCTGCACTGTGAACACCTGCAGGGCCGTCGGGGCCACAACACCACTGGGGATACCCTGTATGAAGGGCGTGACTGTTCCATGCTGCTCCAGGGAGATGGAGGGCAGAAGGGATGCCACGTCTGTGAAGAGAATACGCTCTTTTATGTATTCGATCTCATCCTCGGCATCTCCACTGTCTGCGGTGGTGTTCGAGCTAGCATCGTATTCCGCGGCTGTGGCAGCCGCTAGCGCTGTCTCTGGTGTGCAAGAACAAAAGTATAAGCCACAGTTTGTGGCAAAAAGAGAGCCGAAATGCAGCTTGCCGCCGCTGACCATGAAGCACTGACAGCTTACCATCACCGTGCTCGACTCCTCCGCCGGGTTCAGCTCGAGCTGGCGAGAGAAGGCCTTGAGGAAGTCGGCCTGGTGCATCTGCCACAGGTTGCTGGAGGCGTAGTTCACCACGTGTCTCCACGCGCGCCCGAGCCAGCCCCTCTTCTCGGCGCGAGACGCGCTGCTTTCTCGCACCTCACCATTTGGGTCCAATTGATCCGCTGCCAGCATGAGGAGCGCCTCGAAGATGCCTTCAATCGAGTCGCTCGGGTGCGGCGCCGTGCGGTATGTCAGCACGGCGGCGCGACGAAAGTTACGCGGGGCCTGTGGCGCATCCTTGGCCGCTGCCGAAAAAGCTGGTGCAGGCGGCGTGACCCCACGCGAGGAGAGGAGGGACATAATGCGGAATATAGCTATACTTGTACGTATGCGTATATGTATTTGTATTCACACTTGCCGCATCATGCGTTGGCGCTAGCAAGCAGGAAAAAGCAAAAACAAAACACGGCAACCACTAGAACACAGGGAGTCCAGAGACCCGCCAGTGCAAGGTAGAAGGGGTACCTCCCGAGAGCAGCATATGAGCGAAAAGCGGCGAGTGTTGAAGCAAAATGGGTGAGAGGGTGGAGTTGGGAGAGTGGAGAGGCGGGCTCACTACGATGCCACTGCCTCTTCCACGTAGAAGATGGGCCGCACGATCTGCGCTGAAGAAACCTACTAGTTTAGCCGCCTACTCACTGCGTTTCTTTGCCCACGCAACGAGGAGGCCCACCGACGAGGGGAGGGTGGGGGGGGGCCGGTCCAGATAAGAGTGAGCCATAATGACGCCCACCTCTCTCCAGCTGTGCAACGGCGCTTTTCTTCCCTTGTTTTCCGCCTTCACTGGAAGCGATGTGGATCCATCATTTGCAGCAACAGCACCGACCTTCGCGACGACTTTAGACCGCGCGCGAAACGCACAGAAAACTTCATGACAGCAGGCGGGGGTTCTCGAGACGGAAGGGCGCAGCGACCGCCAGGAGAAGACACACGGAGCACCTCGACTCCTTCCGTCGTACTCTCTCACAAACAAAGCACACAAGCACAGGCATAATATAGACAGTAGGATGTATGCAGATTAAGTCGCTTCCTTTTCTTCGTACCTTTGGGCCACGCATCGATTGTGAAAGCACAGGCGAGCACATCCCCCAACCAAAAGGAAAAGAAGAAGAGGACGCAAGACACACCTGTGCTTCCCCACTCGTTCCCTTACCGACTCTTGCACTCTTCCTCACGCTATATTGGACCCCCGTTCCCCTCCCTTCATGCACCCCAGTGCACAGTGTGTGACGTATACAGACATGCGCAAGCAGACCCAAGTGGTGCACTCCCTTCTACTTCCCCACTCGGGGAAAAGTAGCGAGAGACAACGAAGCGATAGTGCTGGCGCCCCGTCCGGGAGTGATCACACAGACACTTATGACCGAAAAGGCCTAAGAAAGTCATCCCGGCCTGGTTGGCGAGCAACAACAGGAGGCAGGCCCACATTCAAGATAGCAGCAAAATCACGGATGGCTCCAGAGGGGGGGGGGGAGGCGGGGCGTCGCATGGGGGCAGCTGGGATGTATGCTTGGGCGGCTGTGGCTAATGGGGAAGAGGGGCTGCGCGTATGCCTGAACACACACACACAATCTCTGGGGCCCGTCTGCATCTCTAGTACCCCCCAACAGACTCCTTGGCCCGCAACATGGACTGGTACGTGATGAGCGGCCGCCCGCTGCCCTTCTGCTCTGAAGCCATCTCCAGAAGTAGCATCAGCTGCTTCATCGGAATATCATGCAACATGAGACTCAAGCAGCTGTCCATGTCCTGCTGAGAGGCGAAGGTGAGGCCGAGTCCCTCGCACACTTTCGGGATCGCTGGCACAGGAACACCAGGCAGGTGCAACTTAACCGAGAAGCACGCCCCTAGCTCCAGGCTGTCCATGATGTCATACTGCGCTGTGGTGCCGACCACCAGGAGTTTCTTCCCCTCCGGCGGCGGGCGCTTGATCAGCACCAGTAGTGCCTGTAGCAGCGTGTTGCTGTAGCGTCCACCAAGTTGTGAGAAGTCGATGAGACGCTCAAGGTCGTCAAGGATGACACAGCTGGCTGGCGACTTGTATGCGTCCTCGAAGACTTTACGCAGGATGTTTACTCGCTGCATCTCGCCGTAGCCCACCATGTCCTCAGCTGACACCACCTTGACGTAGGGAAAGTCAGCTATCTCCGCGAGGTACGCGCTGACCGCAGACTTGCCACTTCCAGGGGCACCGTCGATAAGCACGGCAAGGGAGTCGATGCGCTTTCCCGCGGCGCTGAGCTGGTCGGTGTAGCGCTTGCAGCGCGACTTGACCACCTCCCACGAGTCGCCGTAGTCGATGATGCCGCCACGACGCAGGTTGGCGCACTCCTCTTTGGCCTGGCCAAACGCAGGGGTCACCTCCTCCAGCGCCTTCATGAAGTCCTCGCGCGTGACAAGTACGTTCGTGTCCTCGACCATCTTGTCAGGATGGTCGAGGTCGATGTGGCGGTTGAACGCGTTCGATGTTGCATCGCGCACGACGCCCTCAATTTCGGCCCCCGAGTAGTTCTTCGTCATCTTTCCCAGCTCTTCCAGACTGACGTCGGTGGACATGATGTTGTTATCCTGCATACCGCGCGTGTGGATGCGGAATATCTCCACGCGGCCCGGCTCATCCGGCAAGCCAATCTCCACGTGAACCTCAAAGCGACCAGGGCGCAGTATGGCCTCATCGATCAAGTCGAGCCGGTTCGTCATACCGATCAAAAGCACGTTATTCAACGAGTTCACGCCATCGATCTTTGACAGCAGCTGGTTGACGACGTTGTCATTCACGCCCGTCGAGTCTCGCACGGCGCCACGCTGCTTACAGATGGCATCGAACTCGTCGAAGATGATAAGGTGCAGCCGCGATTGGTCTCCCTTCTCGGCTTGCTCCTTCTCTGCGTCTGTGAAGAGCTTGCGGATGTTCTCCTCGGTGCCACCGACAAACTTATTGAACACCTCCGGGCCGTTCACGATCTTGGGCTCGTGGCAGTTCAGGATCTCACCAATCTTACGTGCGATGAGGGTTTTACCTGTGCCAGGAGGGCCAAACAGCAGCACACCCTTGACGTGCTTCAGAGCGAGCTTCTTAATGAAGGATGGCTTCAACATGCGGCTCGCGAATGCGCGACGGAAGACCTGACCGAACTCGGCTCGCAGGCCACCAATGCCAAGGTTTTCCAGGTTGAAGTTGCGCACGAGCTGTGGCTGCTGTGCATCCATCTGCGCATCCGACACGTTCATGAGGGCGATGCCGCTGGACTCGTTGGCAGTAATGATTACCTGTGTCACACCGCGGGAAAAGCGACCAATGTCCAAGCTTGCAGCCGACACCTCCTTCGACTCCTCCAGCTCTGTCGTCATTACGGTGGCGCGCATGCGCTCACCAGTGTCCATGACGATGGCTAGCTGCTGTGTGGCGCGAAAGTACTGCCCACTGTACATCTTCTCCATGTAGGCGATACAGGCCTGACAGTCCAGCGTAATCGCCTGCCGCGCCGAAATCGGTTCCACTTGGATCTTAAGGATGCGTAGGTCGGGCACCCTTGACGGAAACGGTTCCAGCACCACCGTGCTGCGCGCACCAGTGGACACACCAAGCAGGCGACGCTGGATGCTGTTCATCGCCACTGCACCACGCTCCACGGCATCGCTACGGCACACCATGAAGGGAAAGCCCTGCACCAGCACCGCGAAAGAGCCCCCAGCGGCGGCTGCCTGAGGGGTTGCCACCTCCGCAAAGTCCAGCGTGTTGAGGAAGATGCAGTTCGTCTTTGTGTCACTGTCCGTCGGCACGGCGCACACACCGTAGTAGCGGCTCATGGCTCCGCACTCACCAGGCGAGAGGGAGAAAAATAGGAGAACACAGGATAATGGGCGTATGCGTGTATGTACGTGACCGCCAGGTTACAGGGAGAGGGCGAGTGTGAGACGCGTGGCAACTACTGAGTAGAAAAGATATTTGAAATAAAACAAAGGGAAAAGTGCCAGTTCGATTCCTGGTGGGTGAGAGGAGCACAACTGAAATTAATGGCGACAAGAGGGCACAGGGTGCTGTGTCTGTGCGTGTGACATGGTGGACTACATTACTGAGCGAGTGAGTCGCGGAGCTCAATAATATAGGATAGCCGAGAAGTCGTGGAACGGGTTGTTGCTCTTCGGGGTTACGAAGCGTCGAGCGGAAGAGGTCTCTGCGGTCAGGTGGTTTGAGACCGGCACCACGGAGCTTCCTCAAATTCACCCTGTGCTCTCTTTTGCTGGGAAAGACATGTGTACTGCTGCCTCGTTTACTTTTGCTTTGGTTTGCTATCCTCGTAGTTCTGACTTCCTTTTACCATCACGCTTACAGCGCTGCCCCCATATCATTCCGGTCGAAGGACAGTGAGAAACTCAACGTTGACAGCTAAGAGGGTCAGTCCAGAGATTTCCTCAGGAAGGTTTCTCTCACCTTGACCATCGATCACTCCACCCACTACCTCGCAACTTGGCCGCTCTTGCGTTCTCCACTCTCCCGAGAAGGCGCACGCACCCCATGACAATGGTGATCAGGCCAAAACTGCGGACGTCACACAGTCCATCAACGCACCAGCAGGGTCGTGCTTGAACACCCCACGACTAAGACATCAGTAGACCAGCGAACAAACAGTAACGCTTCTCTGACCATCGCGCTGGAACTGCAACTTCTCCACTCCGAAGCATTGAAAGCACCTCCAGTGCAATCACGGCACCGCAGCCGCGGCAGCAGAGGAGTGAGAGAGAGAGGGGGGGGGAGCTGGTGCAGTGGGAAGGTGGCAGCACACACAGTAGCTCCATGCGCGCACGCACTCCACATGCTTGCAACGCCCTCCACCACCCACGCGCGCAAACACGCCGCAGCAGCGACTGCCAGTCAGTGAGGAAGCAAAAGGTATGTAGGGTCATCAACAGAGGTGATCAGACGAGTTGTTCGTCGTAGACCTAGTTCATCACGCAGTCGCGTCACGCGTACAGACGTACGCACAGAGAGTACGGGGCGCCAGGCACCACGCACGGCAGGTCGCTCTTCGGCTCCACACACACCCATCGGCCCTGGTATTAGGTTCGAAGGCAACAGTGATGTCACGCGCCGCAGTGCGAATGCGGTGTCCGTGGAGAGATGCCACGTTCGTCATTTGGGAGGAGGGAGGAGGAGCACGCATGCTTCAGATACACACACACACACACATGCGCACGTGCGGGTCAGCCGATTCAATGAATGGATGCAGTTACTCAAAGTGTGTCATGTCACCGCGCCAGCGACGCGCGCCGGCGCTCGACAAGAGATTCCCTGCTTTGGTGTAGCATCACCCACGCACATGCGCGGGGGTGCGCGTACGCGCACACCACCTCGGTCCGCACACAGTAGAGAAGTCTTGGAGGCATTCCGTGTCTAGTTTGGTTCGCCGAAGGTATGTGGGCAGGAAAGGAGTACTACAGTAATAGTGTTATCATCACGGAGGGTTTAGTGCATTGCGTGGACCCCGATTGAGCCGTTGCGACATTACATTGCCGTGGTTGGCGTGCTTTCTGGCTGGGATGCAATCAAAGTCGCAGCAGAAGGAGGGAAGTTATCTCCTGAGAGAGGGCTGGCAGTGAAAAGAGAAGTGGGTGCCATTGCCTGTGTGGGAACTTCTGGCGCGCGAGGGTGTGGATATGGTGAGAGAGTAATACCGCCGTGTTAGTGACAGGTGAACGGAAAAGAAACATAAACAGCGAGTGAAAGGAGTGAGAGGAGATGGCATCAAGTGTTGTGACCAGGAGGTAGCGGAGAATGGGGAGAGAGCGGGATGTGTACTGGAGCTCTCACGTTGTGCCAGTCGCGGAGTCGATGTGGAGGAAAGTTATTCACATGCAACTCCTTGTTTATTAATGCAGGAATGTCTCTAGTTTCGGCGCGCATGGTGTGCGTGTTCGTATGCCCTAGTGGCATTCGCGACCAACAGGAGGGCACAGCAAGAAGGGCACAGCAAGAAGGGCCAGCCCACAAGAGCGTCAAACACAACAAAGGGCAAGGAGGAGCGCAGGGTACTTCCCCTGCACTGCATCACTAGGCGTATTGCTAATACCACCGCAGATTTCTCAATTTCTTCATGGGCTTGACGGTGTGCACGTGTGAAGGAGCAGTGACAGAGGATGAGCATTTTCATCCACCTGCCTCAGCTGGCATCCTCTTTAGTGTATCTCTGGGAGCGCGCAAAGGCGTTTTGTTCCCCGACGTGTCCGTCCTACCACGCACAAAGTCAGCAAACACACGCCTGCACAACCACAGCTCACCCATACCTCCGTGGTGCACCACGACTAACGCCTCGGCGTCCAGGACGAGCCGTCAGCCGTGGAATGGGGCCATGGGGCTGGCGACTCGTCCTCGCCTTCCTCGGACACGCGCGGCGCCAGACGGGCCAGGGTGGGCCACACGCCTCAACCCACGCCAGCCGCGACCCGCGTGCTGCTCGACGGTGGAGGCCAGGGCCCTCTCCGGGACCCGGCGCTCTGCTTGTGCGCCACACTCCCCCCTCTGTCGCTTCAAGCCGCGGCATCCCGTAATGTGGCGTGGGGACCCCTATGATTGCGTATTAGGACCTACACCTGTACACATGCCCGGCGGTGCGAGCACAGAGACGCCACCGTCGGGCTGCTCTCCTCTTGCGACACCGAAGTGCTGAAACTTCCGGGAGGTCAACTGCCCTGCAGGCCTGTGGGGTGGGTGCGAGAGAAGAATGCACATAAGCGACGTGAGGCCAAATAATCAAGCAAAGCAAGCAAAAAGAAGCGATTGACGAGCAGCAAAACGAAACACCTAAAATCAGCCGACAGACGCTGAGCGTGGGCGACAGGTGCAAACACGCGCCAGAACTAACGCACCGACGCATACACAGTGCCTCAAGTCCACGCAAAGGTAGGCGGGGACAGAGACACACACACGGGATCATACACTTTTTCTCCCTCCACAGAGGGAGAGCGTCAATCGAGATCGTCGTCAGCCCTCGCCCGTGCTACGGAGTTGCTTCTCTTTTTGTTCCCGAAGTGACGCCAGCATTGCTCTCACCGCCTCCAGCTGACTCGCAAATCCCTTTGCTTCCTTCAGCAGCGTCAGCGCCGTAGGCTTGTCGCTGTCGTGAAGAGCGGCCAAGGACTGCTGTTTGCGTGTCGCGACGAGGTTCTCCAGCTCGACGATCTTCGTTTGTTGTTCCTCGATCTGCACACGAAGCGGGGTCTCGTGGTCGCCCAGCAACTTCTTGATGTTTGCTTCGATCTGCTTCGCCTTTTGTAGCTCTTGCAATGCCGCCGCCTTGTCGTTGTGCTCGCGCAGGTACACGAGGGACTGCTTCTTGTGCTCGGCAACCTGGTGTTGCATGGTGTCGATGCTATGCAGGAACTCCTGTTCGAGCTCCTCATCGAGGTCGTCGAGGTCCTGCATCAGCTCCTCATCCGCGTAGTCGGAGGTGTGCACGGAGACGTTCGCAATTGCCTCATCATCGTCTCCGTCCCCAAGGCCGCCGCTCTTGGCAGCTTTCAGTGCCGCTATCGTCGCGGCATCACGGTTAAACATGCTGGCTGGGGTGGCGTCAACGCTGTCAAGGTCCTCCCCGACATCAGGGTTGTTCTGCATAAAAGTTTGAAAGGCGGCTAACTGTGCGTTAATCTGCGCCTGAATCAGCATTGCCTCCGCCTCAGCGTTCGGAAGATGGTCATCATCGCTGCTGCCGTCGCCCCCGCCTCCCTGCACACCGTCGTTCAAGTTGAAGAGATTCTCTTCACATTCAGCTTGCTTCTGCTGTGCTACCAGTGCGGCATGCAGGGCATCCTTCTTCCGCTTGCGCTCCGCCGCGTTCGCCTCGCGGGCGGCGGCGTTTGCCTCCCGCTTTGCTTGCCACTGCTCCTTCAGCGTCGGCTGGTGGTGTCGCACCTGCTCTGTAGCCTGCAGTGGCTTCTGCATGTCCTGTTGCTTGAGCTGTTGCCGCCGCTGCGTGCGCAGACTCGGCGTTGGTGCGCTTTGGCCCATGTCTGCGTGCGTCAGGAACGCTGTGGCGTCACGCGCCTGGTGTATGGGGCGTGTGATGGGAAGGGGCGCGGGCAGACGTTCTCTCGAATACAAAAGGTGATGCGGAGGGCGGGGATGCAGTTTGAAAAGAAGAACAGTTTCGGTGCAACGTTGGGAAATGCCACTTAAGGAGGATGATGAGGATGCGTGTGCGCGTGTGTGTTCCTCGATAGAGTGGCCAGGTCACCTGTGAGAGACCGACAGGCAGAGGGGGAGAGAGAGAGAGAGCGAGGTAGAGGGAGGAAAAGATCAACAGTCATACTGTCCACGTTCACCTTGCATCTCTCCCTCTTGTTCCCATCCTGTTTTTCCTCTGTGGTGTACCTCTCCATGTACCTCGCCTCACCAGAGCGCATGCCTCTGCAAGAACAACACCAATCGAACACGCCGCGTTGGCTTTGTGTACCGGTGCCTGTCTTTGCACGCGAAAAGATCGTGTCTATTGTCTCGCTGACGCTCCTGTGGGGGGGGGGGCACAACGTGCGCCGGCGCCCCGTGTTGCACGAACGCACACTTGTTGAGCAAACGTGCGAGTGGGAGGAGCGAGTGAGAAGGGGAGAGGCTCGCAGCACGGGTGGGAAGGTTACCGCAAACACGCTTGTCAATGTTTGCGCTTTCGTAGGGCGTTCATGAGTTAGAAAAGTGCATTCCAGACTTCGTTTCAGGGCCTCTTGTCACAGTGAAGACGCCAGCCAAGAACTCAGTACTGTATCGAGGCGGGACGGCGCCGCTGTAGGCGTCCCATTCTCCTCCGCTACCTCCATCAAAGCCTTGTACTTACTGGCAGAGTTGTGTGTCGGCAGGAGGCGTGTGAAGTTGTCGGCACGTCGGTGCTCCTCTTCCGTGGCAAGACACACGTTCAGTACGTCGCTGTCACACAACCCGTCTAGGAAGGTGTCGTTGTAACAGCTCCGTTGACTCCCCGTCGTGTTCTGGACCCCAGCAGTGGAGAAGGCCACCTTTGGCAGCGGCGGTGGCGGCATCAGGCCCACCAGCGTCAGCGCGTCGGCGATGAAGTTTGCTTTGATGCGCTGGTCAAAGAGCGAGTAGTGCGTGCTGAGAGAGGGCATAATGTTTACCTCGAGTAGCACAGGCCGCAACGTGCAGGCACTTGCCGACACGGCTAACAAGTCATGGGGAAAGTTTTCCTCACTGTCGTCAGTGAGAAGAAGCACGTCCACACCAAATATCTCGAAGAAAGGCGATGTGCCATTGGTGGTGGCATGCGACGACACGGCAGCCAAAGGCGGTAGTGACGCTGCTGTGTTGCTAGCTGCGCTCTTTAGCCGGGACGCCGACGACGCGCGCAACGCTTCTCGGACTTCGGGGGTGACTGAGAGAAACACAAGCCGGAGCAGCTCGTGAATGCGCTGTAGCGTACCGGGCCAGTCATATCCCATCGAGGCAACATAAGCTTCTAGGCTGCGTAGCGACCATTTTGTGTCCGATCCGTTGGCTGCAGTGCCAGCCGTGGCCGCGTCTGCGTCACTTTCCCCCGCCATCACTAGCGAAGCCCCTTTGTTCAGGGTGAAGTTCGTCAAGTGCGCTCTCAGGTCGGATACATCGGCGAGTGTTGTCACCGCCGCCGCCGCTGTTGCAGTGGTGCGGATGTAGGGCAAGGAGGCGATGCGCACGAGGCCTTCCCGGTAGAGGTACATCCGCACAGGATCGTAGGAGGTCACGACAACGTACAGCCGCAGGTCAAACTTTCTGCCCTCCAGCAAAAAGGGGTTTGCCATGTATCGCTGCACAATGTAGTTGCTTCTCACCGTCTCCGCAGCAGGGGTGGCGGCCACGGCGGTAGAGCCGACAGCACTAGAGTCGAGTGATCCAGTGACGGGCTCCGTTCGGGAGGTGCTGCTGGGGCTGCCGCCAAGCCCGCCGACAGCGGCCATCAGCGACATAACCCCCGCCTCACTGCTACCGCGTATTAGGAAGATGCCTTGGCCACCAGCTAGGTTCGTCGGCTTCACGATAAAGAGTGGGGATGCTGCCGCGGAAGGGTGCGGCTGCCGGATCGCACGCACGCACGCTTCCACTTCTTGTGGAAGAAGCCAGCTCTCAGGGGTCAGGGACGCCCACACCGCCGCGCGCGTCGCTGCAGCGCTCCTCGTGCACGTATCGCTCAGCGCTGTCGACAGATTTCCACTTGCTTGCCAACGCAATCCAGCGCGTCTCAGCAGCAGGCAAAGCTTGTCCTTTCGGCCGAGGGCGTGGGTGGCTGGGAAGTGGTTCACCTTCCGATAAGCGCCAGTCTGAGGCTGCAGCGCTTGATTCACCATGCTTGGCAGTAGGTGCTTTACCCAGAGAAGCGAGTGAGTTTTGTGAAGGAGCGCCGCGCGGCCGGAGACGCGGGTGAAGCCGGCCACGCGAAGGGTGGCGAGCAGCGCCGTGAAGGGTGTGCAGTTCTCATCCATGATGTAGCTCAACCTGCTGTAGGGACCCGCAGAAGCGCGAGGGATAACGCGACGCTGCGATTGGGCAACGTCGAGCGAGGAGGCTGCCGGGCCGCTTTCTCCGCTTCTGCCATCCGCGGGACCGAGTGGAAGCCTGTCTGGTTGAACGAGGACATCGATGTGCATCGATATGCTCTCATCCTCAGTTCCCCTGTCACTGTGATGGCGCTCATCGCCTGTCGCTGGCTTGTCGTATGGCACAAACGCGATGGTAGGGCGACGCCGCTTGTACGGAGAGTCGACGAGGTACACATCCGTCGAGGTGAGACCGGCGCTCTCGTCTGTTGATGTGGTGGTGGACGAGGGGTCCAGCACGACACTGGGCGACACCAGAAACGGCTCCAACGCACTTCGCGCGCGTCGGGCCGCTGCTACGACGTCGCCATCGGCGCAGCGGTGCGTCAGGGAGGGAAGGGGTGCTACAGTGTTCCATACCACATGCTGATCAGCTTCCCCTGCAGACATATATGTGGGTGTGTAGTGTGCTGAGAGGGCCTGTGCAAGTGCAGCCGAGCGAAGAGGAGGGAGTGCCAGTGAGACGGAGGAAAGTTGGGCTGGGCTGGTGGCGCGGAGGATATCATCCACGAGCGATGCTGCCACGCAGACCCACATACATACAGCGTCGGTCACCGTTGCCCCATAACGGAGGCAACGTTCTGGTAATGCTGAGGTTGGTTGCACCCCCCCTTCGTTCTCTGTCCCCCTCTTCGGGGGTGAAAAAAAAAAACCTGCATCGTGACCCAAAGCCCTTCGAGACATCGTGCTAGTGAGGAGCTCGTCGACGTTGTTTTGTCCTCTTTGTCTTTCCACATGAGCACAGAGGAGACGCAACGCGGGAGATGGAAGGAGCGGGGCATAAAGAGAGAGAGAGAGAGAGGGTTGGAGTGAGTGAAAAAGCAAACAGGCGGCTCTTTTCTGCCCCTCTTTCAGACAGATCCAGGTTTCACGCATACACCGCGATGCTCTCTCTCTCTCTTCCCTTCTAGTAGCAGCGCGACCCCCCCCCCCTCATTATTCCACTCCCTCTTCCTCCACCTCCAAACCGTTCGTTGCTTAGTTAAAGTAGAACCTTTACCCGCATCTTCTCAATGCCGCAGGAATACCATGACAGGAACACACTAAGATACATGCACATCGATGAGCCCACAATAGTGCAGCTCAGCTCGTCTTCCTCTCTGTGTGCTCCACACGCCTAGTAGTTATCACCGTCGCTGCTGCCGCCGTCTTCGTCGTCTGACGGCGGCACGTGGTTGTAGTCATCGAAGAGCGCCAGTCCCTCGTCCAGCGCCTCACGCCAGTCGTCCCTCTCCATTACGTACGCGTCGCAGTAGCGGTCCATCTTGTAACGCAGCGCTGCCTGCGCCTTGGTGTTGATGTCGCGCAGCATTGGCGCCGTGGTATACGTGCTCAGCACATGGGCCCCGACATCTACACTCTGCAGAACACTGCGCAGCGAGGCGGCACTAGCACTGCCACCGTTCCCAGCAGCACCACCCAGCGCCTTCGCCGTCGCGGCGGGATCGGCAAAAAGGAGCTCCGCTGGAAAGGTGTCGGAAATGGGGTAGCCTACCTTTGTCAGGAACGGCAGGTAGGTGGAAGTGCGAAGAGGGAGGGCGTAGCGCAGCATCGCCTCACGCGCTGGGTACAGTGTCGCCGGAAGGCATCCGGCACCGCGCAGACTGACTGCATGACCAAGGACTTGGCCGGCCGTCTGGGCAGGCGAGTAGGTCGACATGCTGTGCGTCAGAGGAAAATACTTCGCTTGCAGCCGCGTCTGCCCAGAGCTGGCGTCGTCCTCTGTGCTGTCTTTAGCACGATCCACGTGTTCGTCGAGCTGCGGCGCGTCGGGCAGGAGCGGGTTTGCCTGCAAGAACTCCCACAGCTCCGACGAGGCCGATACGGGCTGCGGCAGAGCCCCCATCGCAGCCGCCACCCGCAGCGACGGCGCTGGCCGCACCACACGGCACCACTCATCCATGTACCACTGCGGGCCCTGTGACGAGGCCCCGCTCGTACAGCTACCGTCGCGGAGTCCGTAGAGAGCCGTGTCCACGACAGCCGCCAGCAGCTGCGCTGTCGCTCGCTCGTCATGCAACCACTGCGGTGCCTCAGTCGGCGACGCGGCGGTTGCGGCGCCCTTGAACAAGGCATCCCAGTCCGACAGAGGCACTGGGATGTACACCGCTGATGTGTGGCGTGAGAGGCGTAGTGTGGCTAGCAGCTGGTTCAGTGCAACTTCGTCCATGCGGCGCTCGCGGAACGCGACCTCAGCGCGGTAGTCTGGATTGGCTACAAACATCGGCAGACGGGCAAAAGCACACGCCTGAACAATCGGCGTCTTGGGACCCGCCTCCTCCCACAGCTGTTCGAGCACGTTTGCGGCTGCCCCACCGAAGAGGCCGTCACCGTCGATGAAGCACTGCACGCCTTGTAACTGATCAGCTGCCTCGAGCTTGCGGCGCAGAGCGTCGTTAAAATCTGCCACCTCGCTGGATCTACCACCATCCCGGAGGTAAGCGAGGCCGTACCCGAAGCTGTGCAGCGCTGGCAGATCACCTGCTGGATCCATGTGCTGGAGTGGTTTGACGGAGGTGACACTGTCGGGCCCGAGGCCGGTGGTAATGTACTGCCACCACGGGGTCGCAGTGTTTTGCTCATCGAAGAGCTTCCGCTTTAAGCAGGCTTGACGTTGCGCTCGACGGTGGGTCGCGATAGCGCTGCTGTGCCAGTCAGCATTGTTGTTCACGTCGCCTTGCTCCTCTGCGCAGAGCAAGTGTGCATCTTCATCTTCGTCATCGTCGTTCTGCACATCGACTACATCCCCAACGTCATCGCCGTGGCCGAGGCCATGCTGCTCAAAGACGCGACACTGCACGGCTTTAGCCACGCGTGCGAGGCGATGGTCCTCTTCTTCGGCGCTGTCCCGGAGACCTCGATAAGACGGGGGTGATGAGGCCTTTCTTCGGAACCCAGGCGACGGCGAGGCTGCGGAGGGGCTGTACGCGGCGTCGCCACCGTCGTCGCTTTCGGCCTCCTCTCTGTATTTGTGCGCCCAGGCATCGACGTCGTCGAAAGTGCTCGCGTAAGGGGCGTCGAGCAACAGAAGACGCGGCACCTGGACATACCCATTTCCGCTGCTGCTTCCGCCTAACACGTTCGCGCTGCGGCACTCGGAGTAGAGGGTGGTGTGATGGACATCGTAGTGCGAAGTACCGTTGGCCCACTGTGCCGCCACGAGAGAGCTGTAGTTACCAAAGGCCAACGTTATCACCTCCCGCTCTGCATGCATCCTCTCTCTAGTTGTATGCAGCACTGAGACTGTCTACGTGTGCGTGTGTGGTTGGCGGCAACAATGGTACGCAGGGTAGCGGCCAGTAAGAGCCGCTGCACAGCAGAGTCGGAAGCGAGAAGAGAAGAGCGGAGAAAGGCGGAAGTTGCGTACCAGAGTGGATGGAGAGAAGAGGGAGAGGTAGTGGGGGACGGGTTAGGGGACATGAACATACAGTCAAGAAGGTGGAGAGGGCAAAGCACCACCACCCACACGACTTGGAGACGGTAAGCGCAGACAGCTGCGCACTGAGATTGGAGGAGGAAAGGGGAGAAGATGGCTGTTCCGCGCGAGCGCCAGTGTGGGCGCACGTCGATCTTCACCAAGGTCTGTTGCACGGCTGTGTCTCTGTGTGTCCCTCTCTTTTTCCCCGCATCGCTCTCGTTCGGGCAGCATGACGTTCGATAATCAAGGCATCGATGCTGCTGACCATTCACCTTTGCTCGTGTGTGATGACCCTCTGCCGTCACTAGAGAGGGGGAGAGGGCAATCAGGATAGAACAAAGAGTCTTCGCTGCGACCGCCTTTCGGGCTGCGCGCGCATTACGTGCCCACTGTCTCTCCCCTTCGTTCTTTCACTAGAGAGTAATATATATATGTATGTACTTCGTTCCTCTTTCACACTGAGACGCAGCACAGCTATGTGCAACCGCAACAGCAAATTATTCGTACATGCCGCCCACCCGCTCAAGCACTCAGATCCAGAGAAATAGTAGAGAAGCAAAAGCAACCCGAACGCAAGTCCCGCATGGCGGCTACCTCCCTTCTTCAAATCACGCCAAGAAAACTCAGAGGGGCGTTGCATGCGTCTGCATCTTTCTCACTGTTTCTCTCATGCTGTTCCGAGCATTGGTGTATGGGGCGGCGTCCAAACAATGGAAGCTTCAAAGTCTCGCCATAGAGAGAAGCTCTGAAGGGGAACTCTGTGCGCGAAAGGGAGGAAAGCGAGAGTTTAGTGAAGTCAGGGAAGAGTGCCAGAGGGCGTAGCTCAGACAGGCAGTGTAGCGCCGTGATCCAGCCCTCGCCGAATTCCCTGCCGCGGGCGTATATCGACAGCCCAGACCAGCAAAGCAAGACGCGCAGGGCACAAGCGTAGCGCTTAGTCGCCCCTCTTACCACGTACGCATCTTTGCTGATTATTACGTTTTATCTCACCATTCACCATTTCACTTCTTCTCATACCAAGAGCGGGGAGGTTTAAGTAGCGGCGGGCTGCGGCTGATTTCGCTCTTGCTCCTGATGCACCCTCGGGACCCTGTTTTCTTCTATCACATCCTCGATGCTGTCGTGCTCACTCACCTCGTCATTCTCTTCATAATCGTCGACCTTATCCTCGTCATCATAGTAATCCTCTTCTTCGTAAACGGTAGTGTCGTCGCTGGAGAAGAAAACGCCACTGTCGTAGAGGCTGCTGTGGTTGCCATCGCCATCCTCCACCTCCTCTTCGCTTTCCTCCGGATTCTTATGATCTCCTCCCCGTACGGCGCCACCCTGGTCGCCACCACGGCCACCGGTACCCCTCCCCACCTTATCACCGCCGCCGTCGGCGCGCATCGCGGCGTACTTGTTCAGCTTGTAGAGCATCTCCGCGCGCCGCACCAGTCGCTCCGCTCGCTGACTCGCCACGGCGCCTTCCAAGATGTCAAAGTGCAGGAGCTCCTGCGCCGTCGGGCGGTTCTGCGGGTCGATGTCGAGGCAGCTTTTTACGAACTCGTACACGAGCGGGTTGCCGGTGAACAGCGGCGACAAGTCAGGAGTATCCGTCAGCTCTGTGAGGTATTTAATGATCCCCATCCCCTGCGCGCACTCCACGTGCGCGAACGGCGGGCTGCCCGTGGCCATCTCCAGCACGATGCAGCCCAGAGACCAAATGTCGGCCTTGAAGTCGTAGCCGAGCCGCTGCTCCACGTCCGCGTTGAGTACCTCCGGCGCCATATACTGCGGGGTGCCGACCATCGTGCAGAGCAGCTGATGCGGCGCCAAGTGCTTCGCGGTGCCAAAGTCGCCAATCTTGGTGCGGTTGTGCGTACCAAGCAGAAGGTTTGCCGTCTTGAGATCGCCGTGCACGTAGTTCTTCTCGTGCACATAGGCAAGGCCGTGACAGATGCAAGAGAGGTGGTGCACAATCTCCGAGAAGGGCAGCGGTACCCCCGGCAGCTCCCGGATCTTGTCACGTAGTGTGCCGCCAGGGGCCAGCTCCATGTAAAGGCGCAGAAGTGTGTCGCTTTCTTTTTCGCAGTAGAAGTGCTGAATTATGTTGTTGTGCGTCAGCGTCGTCATGGCTAGGATTTCCTGCACCACTTCGTCTGCCAGCAGTCCGTCATGCAGACGCATGCGTTTCATCGCCATCTTGCCGCCCGTCAACGTGTCCTCCACTTCGAAGACGTCTCCAAAAGCGCCTTTGCCGATGCGTTTGCCAATTTTGTGGCGCTCGGCGGAGCTGTTTGTAAAGGTGCGGCGGATCAGATCCAGCCGCTCCTCTTCATCCCGCATTTCCGTGACGAACTGCTCGGCCTCCTGCATTGCAATGTGGACGAGCGCGCCGGAGCCGACTTTGGGCAACTCCACAACGGCGTGCCGGTTCAGCAGCTTCTGCACGCGCCAGTCGCTGAAGTCAGACGCCATGACTACAAGCGCCAGCCGAGCGGAGAGAATGCGGATGTCGTCGAAGGGGTCGTCCCCCACGAGTGACTCATAGTCCTCTGACACGATATCGATGTGAAGCGGGTCAATGAGCAGGATGTCGGCGGTATTCATTTCCAGCTTGCGCCCCAGGTCGCGAAAGCTTGTGACGGGGACGACCGCGTGCTGCCGCGCCCAAAGCACGCGGCACAGCTGCTGCTGATGCAGGCGGTTGCTATCAGCGACAATCACCGTCAAGGTACGAGTAGCACTGGACGGCGGCGCCACTGCTCCACCTCCGGCTCCGCCGCCGCCGTTCTCGTCATCCCGCCCATCATCGGTCGAGCCCGGGACGACAAGTAGTGGCAACTCAACCCGCACCAGGTTACCAGGGGCCTCTGGCCGTGTGAAGCCGTACAGGACCCCGCCCAGGTTGATCAGTATCTTCTCCACCTGCTCCAGTACTGCGCCACGACGCGCGCTGGCTGCTGCAAAAGTGAAGTTCTTCCTGCTGGGGTCGGGACCAGTGCCGTTTCCGCCCCTGTCACCGACACCTTCACCAGAAGCTCGCTCGCTTGTGCACGAGGCCGACCACGGCGATGTCGAGTGGCGGGCTGCAGCATCATCCGCAGACGCGCTCTCTGGCGACGCATCGCTGCGTGTGCGCTCACTTGCCACTGTCTGGGGGTCACGGAGGCTGAGTATTGTTGGGCCGTCGTCGCGAATCTCAAACCGAATGCGCCGCAGCGTGGAGGTGAGTGTGTTGGAAAAGGGCGCGTTTGCGAGGCCGCGTATTCCGGTTCCGCTCGACGTCTGAGAGCCAGCCGCAAGTCCCGCAGGAACGGAGGTTGGTGAGCTGTCCACCCCACCTTGGGCGTTGCCACCGCTGCTGAGGTTGGCTTCGTTCACCAGGGCTATGAGGGGAGAGTCATAGGCATGGTCGGACCGTGCCAGTTCACCTCCGTGATGTTGATTCGACTGCTGTGAGTGCTGTTGCAATGGAGAGCCACGTGGCAGAGACCGGCGCCGCAAGTGATGTGCCGTGGTGGCCATCTCGGGCTGCAGGCTAACAGCTGCAGGGACAAGGGCGGTGTCATCTGTGCTTGGTTCCACCGTGGAGACAGGGGTGTTGGCCACCGGATAACTGGGCTTAGCCAACGCGGACGGTGAGGCCACCATGCTACGCCGTTCATCGATGGCGGCGCTGCTGCTGTGGTTCTCTGGCAGCGTTATCAGCGACGTGTTCGACGGGGCGAGAGGAGCGGCAGGTCCACTCACGCCACTGCCGCACCCACTCACGCGGCTGGCAGGGCTTCCGATGTTCAGAGGCAGTTGGTTCGTGTCCTGCGGTTCCACCACTGTTACCCGCAGCTCCGCGTGCACGACGATCGTCTTCCCGTTGTCGTCCACACTGGGGCATTGCAGTGCGTCGCCAAGCAGAAGCCGCAAAATAGCAAGTACCTGCGGAGCGTCCAGGAACACCTCTGCCTTGGGCTCCACCAAGTCGATGTTACAGTAGTACTCGTGCTGTTGCTGTCGGGCAAATGCAACCGCCTCCGTCGCGAAGCGGCGCAGCAGCGCTGGAAGTCGCAGCGGTCGCCACGACTGACTTACCACGTCCATGTTGAGCAGCGAAAACTTCGTGAACTGCTCCACCATGGACATGCACGCGTCGAGGTTGCCGCGTATCTGCAGCGCGTCCTCGGCCGTCAGCTGCCAGTCGTGCGACTCAATCTGCGCCATGCGGCGCTGGAACTGGCGCAGTTGCGGCTTTAGCGACCCCTCCAACCACCTGGCCACATCCGCCGCGTACGTGCTGGCCGCCCGATACTTTCCCTCCCGACCGATCAGCAGGAGCACCTCCGCCGTCTTGGCGCAGTTCGACGGGATGACAGATAGCGCCAGCCCGATTTGGTAGAGCCCAGTGTTTTGGCGAAACGGGAAGAGGTGCTGCTCCTGTAGTCTTTCCATGGTGTACTGCTCCCACTTGCCGGCGAAGCGCGCGGCGACGGCGAGGGTGTCGCGCATGCGCTGCCGTCCATCCTCGGAGACGATGAAGTCGAAAATGCTCTTGCCAATCGCCTCAAACGGTGCATAGCCGGTGACGCTCTGCGCGACAGAGTTCCACCGAATGATCGTGCCATCCGCAACGACGGCAATCGTGATGTTCTCATTCATGCTCATCGCTTCAGCAGTGAAGTGGTACAGGTTGCGGCTGCCCGAGAATACAATCTCGCCCCGCGTGCTAACGCGGTGCCGGTGACTCGTCGTAGTGGAGGAGTGCTTGGTGAGGCTGGCGCGCCGGCCAGGCGTGGTAAGACGCGCGGTGGCGTGCGAATGGCGGTTGTGGTCACTATCGCTGCTAGCACCTCTACCCTTCACGCTACTCATGTGGCCCATGGTCACCGGCGGCAGAGGGGTGAGGGACACCAACTCTTCTCCGGCGTTCGTGGATGAGACGACAGAGGTGTTGGCCACTGCCAGGGCTGAGAAGGGGTCACCACACACGGTTGGTGCTTCGAGGTAGTGCAATGTAGAGGGTTCCACTCCTGCTGCGTCAGCGCTGTCAGCTGTCGTCCTTTCCGTTGACGACTGCGCTATCGTCGGGCTGTTCGCCAGTGGTGCAGTGCAGAAGCGACGGTAGCCACTGTGGTCCCGACTGCTCCCCGTCTGCGAGTTTTTACCATCCTCACGTTCGAGAGCACTGTCCTGCACGTACACCATGGCAAGTGGCGACGACGTGCTGTGACTGTTGCTACCGCTGCTGCAGGCCGTTCCATGTAGAACGCTGCTGAAACCGCCTGTCCCGCCTGTTATGGCGCCCATGAAGGAGACGTGATTATGCTCGTGCTGAACGCGGCGTGATGACACTGCATTCTGCTTGCTACGTGGGCCACTGCCTCTGCTGCCCTTGTGCTCTCCGGTAGTGCCGCTGCGGCTGCGTAAGCGTGACATTGTGCCCTCCACCCCTGTCACCGACTGTCGAAGATGCTGCTGCTGCTGATGATGAGCAAGCCGGTTGCGCCGGCGTGCCGCCGGCCCGACGTTCAGTCGGAACAGCATGCGCCGCATTTCCTCCTTCAACTCCTCGGGGACGGTGAACTCATAAAAGTAGTAGTTGGGATTCACCAACATACTGCGCTTCATCTCCTCGACGACGGGTCGTGTCATGATGGCCTCGAAGTGCAGACGGCTGATGCGCGCTGCCTGCACAGATGTCGTGGCAACGGCGGTAAAAAGACCCTTGCACTTGAACACGAACTCCGTCTCACCAACCAGCTTCCCCTTTGAGAGGTCCAACACAAGCACGGCGGCGTTGTTACCGCTTCTAACAATAGTGCTGTGGGTGTTGCCACCCACCAAAGTGTCGTTGGCGTCTGCTGCCCCTGCGTGGGTTGCTGCTGCGTTTGCGAGGAAGGTTGTCGGCGCGCTTGCGGTGCTGCCGTGAATCGTGGCGTCGAGAAACGTATTCGCCGAGCGCTGCAGTGAGGTTGAGGTGGGCAGTGTCGAGGGCGGCTTGTTGTCATAGGTATCCAGCGAGGGGGCTGCCGACGCGAAGGCCGGCGGCGAGAGAGTGGATGACGGTGTACCGGTAATGCCGCTGTGTGTGGTGCCGTAGTGTATCACGGAAGTTCCAGCGACTGTCGAAGCTGCCGCGGCCGACGCGACGCTGGACATGAGTGCCTCGCTGGGCGACATCGAGCCGGCGAAGTTTGAAAAGGAATACGACGTGGTGGCCATGTGGCGCAAGTCGTCCTCTGATGCCGCAAAACCCTTTGACTCCGGATGATTGCTCGTTTCTCGTCCAGAACCGCACGGGGTCCGGCATGTCATGCGTACACTGCCCGACATGAGGAGGTACATCCACTCCACCGGTGCGCCTTGCTCCGCCAGCTTGACGCCCTTGCGCAGCCGGCACACACGTAGGGAGTCGGCTAGCCGCATCTTGATGTGGGGGGAGAGTCCTTTGAAAAGCACACACTCGTTGACGTACTGCAGGAACATATACCGCCGAGCGTCCTTCTCATGAATGACGAGCTTCTGATAGTCCACCTTCTTCAGGGCGTAGAGCACCACGATGGGTGTCGCGGCTGTCAAGGTGACGTGGCTGCGCTCCACGTGGTACGACATCTCCATTTCGCCGTAAAACTGCCCCCGCGCCAGTGTGCGGGTGACGAGTCCTTTGCGCGAAATCGCCAGCTTGCCGGACACGATGAGCAGCAGCTTCTCCAGCGTGCGATCGCCCTCGCACACCACGGTGGCGCCGCGCTGCAGCTCCGCCCGCGTCATCGTGCGCACTAGTGTCTCCAGCTGCGTCTCATCCAAGGCGGCAAAGGCATCGTAGTGAGCTACGACCTCGCGAACCACCTCCAACTCCTCCGGCGCAACTTGGTCCTCTCGGGAGAAGAACGAGTTCATGGCGACCACGACGGATGACGCGACCAGCGGCGGTTCCGAGAGCAGTGGCGGTTCCGAGAACAGCGGCGACGGTGTCGAGGGCTCGGGGGTGATGGGGGTTGTCGTCGCTGTTATAGACGTGCCAAGAACCATTCCCTCTGCGTCGGCCGCCATTGGCGTTATCACTGAAGGCGTTATGGACGCGGTCACCGCGGACACGCCGGTCCCTGCGTCGACGGAGCTACTGCGCGTGATCGACAACGAGACGCGACCGCCGCCAGCGCCGTTGTCCTCTATCATGCGCTGCAGTGAGTTGTCGTTGCTGGCCTGCGGTACTAGGGAGGTCTGGCTCGAGTGGGCCGCGAGGGGATTGCTGACATATGCTTTGTCCGCTACGGCAAGACTGCTGAGCCCTTCGTTGGTATCCGCGCTGACAAAGGGCTCCGCTGCCACAGTGTCTCCCTCTGCAGCGAGGGTCTGGCCAGTAGGCCGTCCCGAGGTGCTGTTGCTGATGACACGCCTACTCTGGTTATCCTTGTCATTGCTGTCAGTGTCATACACTCTCGACACCGACTGAGTGCCAGCGGCAGCGGCGAGAGCCACAGCTGTTCGCAAAGTGGAGCCAAGATCGACGTCCTCAAACTCCAGCTCCGTACCGGCGCTGCGCAGATTTTGCAGGTGCAGAGACAGGGTCGGCGAGTTTGCTGCAGTGCTGTCCCACTCCACTACCCTGGTGCTCCTCCGTGCCGATGCAGAAGAGGGTCTGGTGGCGTTACTGTGGAGTCCTTCACTACGCCGCTGTCGCTCTGGTGTAGTTTCCGCGGGAGCTACGCCAGAGCCTTGAGGGTCTTCAAAGGTCTTCAGAGGGTATCCCGGGGAGTCGCCGACTCTAGCGTCATACGTAGAGTGTGGGTGACGGCGCCGGCCTCCTTGGCGATCATACACGTGCCTGCCAGCGCGTCGGCTGCCATTGCCATCGGCACCCGAATTGGCGATCGACTCGGTGCCGCCCAGCAGTGACGGTTCCTCGGGTCGAAGTGAGCTAGCACGCGCGTTCGATGACCATAACGACGCCGACTCAACTGGCCGCATGCGCAGGCTAATGGGATTCTCATCTACGTCGGGCGGGAGAAGTTCCTGATGAATGCCATACGATGGATGAAGGGTGCTCTCGTTGACATCAATACTGACACTCTCGTCACCGTTGCTGTGCCTTCGCTGTGCATCCTTCAGCGCCTTTGGTGAAACTGTTGTGCTCGACTCCGCAGTCTCAGCAGCAGTCGCTAATCGAGTAGCAGTGTTTTGGCTCCCTGCATGAGCGGGGAGTCCCTGGTGGGAAGAGATCAGCACGTCAGCATCAGTGACATCGGTGAAGGAGGGGACGAGGTGTGGATCCTGCTGCTGTGCCTGCTTGTGGCCCTGCTTTGCCAGGTAGGTACCAATATTGCAGTGGTTTCTTCCGCCAAACGCTGAATCGCCATCGTTCTTGTTGCCGTTGTCGGCCTCTTGTACATTAGTGACCGTGGTGATGCGTGCAGTGCTGTGCTCTGGCGTCGTGGGCTCGTCGGGATCAGCCCTGCAGCGTGCACCGAGTCGCGTCGGTGCAGGCACGTACATGAGTTGTTGCCCGCGCACAGAGATGTCCCTCGCGGCGAGACGAGAGTCATCAGAGGACAACGGCACTGTCCCACTGAGCGACTGTGGCAGTATGGCGGTGGCATCGCTGCTGCGACGGACTTCGGTTGCTTTACTGGGCACCGATTGTAGCTGTTGCTGCGACTGTTGCTGCCTCTGGAGCGTCGTGGCAGTGAGCACCTCGCCGCCCGGCGGCGGTGGTGAGGACGATGCACAGCGCAGGTTCGACAGATGGGCAACAGACGGCTGCTTGTGGAAGGTCACGTCACCACGCTCTGACTGCGATAGAGGAAAGCGTGGGACGAGGGCTCCGTCGCCGACGCCAGGGGCGACGGGGACGGGCGAGCTTGTCCGAGACGTGTTGCCGCGTGCGGCGAATGTTGCGGTGTTCGCCAGTCGCTCGCCATATGCACTTTCCAGCCGTACAGGAGAAGACAAGCGATGCACGCCGCTGCCGTTGCCGTCGCTGGCGACCCACCCTGAAACCTCGACGCCCAAGGGCAACGATGGCACGCTGATAGGGACCTCTTCGTGGGTTGGCGGCAGTGACCGGAGCACGCTTTGGCTGAGTGCATCTCGTACCAATGCCTCCACCGAGGCGGACCCGACTTTGGAGAGAGACCTCGAGTTGTCGCCCTCCGACGTTCGGCTCACCTTACCCACAGCACCCATACCATCCTCGTTGCCGCTCGTTGCCAAGGCAGGCGCCTGGCTACTCCCACCGGCGACAAGGTGTGCAAAGCTTGGCGCCCGTCTTGTTGGACTCAGTTCATACCCCAATGTACCCGACCACGTCCGGGCCGAGGTGTACGACCCAATCAGCGGTGACGACCCCCCACCCGAAAAGCCCAGGGCGCCCCGCGTTGTGTCGGTTACGGTGTTTGTCATGTTCAGGAGGCCTCGATTGTGGTTCGATGCATCACCGACTGCTGCCATCATGTTGATCGACGCGCTCTCCGGTGTTTCTGCCGCATCGCTGCTGCCACCACTGCTGCTCAGCAGGCCCTCCAAAAAAACGATGGCAGCGGCATACTTGGCGGCGGGAAGCTGGTCGAGCAGCTTGCCTAGTCGACGCGCCGACTCTAGCTTCACCGTAGCAGAGAGTGGCGGGGCGGTGGGTGGTAATGCGGCTACCGGTCCCAAAGTATCCTTGACGAGCAACAACGCCGAGCTCCTTCCGGCCTCGGTACCGTCGTGCAGTGCCGCGGTATTGGCATCTGCGTTATTAGCATTTTGCATTGCCTTGCGCTCCGACACAGAAGCGAGTTCTCCAGCAACATCAGCGGAGCCGCTTGTCCGAACACCAGCACCCGATCCAACAGAACCGATCGCCAAGTTCGCATTCAGCTTCGGGAAGCCAACCAGCTGCAGGCTTGCCAGGGGCCCATCGTCCGCGACGCTGCGACTACCAGCACCATGCGTAGATAGATCCATCGGCGCGCACGATGTGATGAACGGTGCCGGCGGTGACGAGCCCCCAGTCATGGCCCCAGCTGCCGGGTCTGTGTAGCGAGCAGCTGCGCTGGTTATGTTCGCAGGACGCCGACCAAGGCTGCTGTTCGGCACCCCGCGGCGGCCAAAGCTCGTGTTTGTCAGCCCCCCACCCCCCAGCAAGTCGGCGAGCATCGGTGTGGGCAAGACATTGAAAGCCGAGGAGGCGGGTCGCGCTGGATAGGGAGGAAAGACCGACGATGGGGTGACGGACATCAAGGTGTGGGTCTGCGTAAGGTGGCTGCCTCCGACTCCACCTGCGCTGGCGGTGGCGTAGGGCTGCAGTGCACCGGTTCCACCGCTAGGCGCGGAGCACGCAGGCAGCGATGACGGCGGCACCCCAGCTGCGCGGTAGTCAATCACTTCGTTTGTCGTCGCATCCACAGAAAGGATGGGAGAGAACATGGCGAAGCTGAAATGGCTGTCACTGTCATTTCTGTTCTCCCCCGCTACCCCTGACGCTGCAGACGCAGCGTCTTTCTCGTCTTCGTGCGTGATACTCTTCCCAGGGTCCATATCCCCAGCCGCCCCATTGCTGCCGTGACGATCTATCTCTAGACTTTCATCGGCTCTGCTGTCGCTGCTTGAAAAATCCGCTGTGGCTACGTGAAGGTTCGCCGCCGAGGCTGTTGGGTGGATGGCCGGGAAAGCAACAGTAGAGAGTTTGGAGCTTCGGCTGCTGGTGTGATCAATTCCACCGTGTACCACCGCTGCCAGTCCGTTTTCCTCCCCATATTGCGGCTGCTGAGCAGCCAGACTGAGGTTAGCCTCAGCGCTGGTGCCAAGGGGACCTGCGACTGAAGTCACCGTCGGTACGCTCGCCGTTGAGGGCGTGGCTGTGAAATCACGCCGTAAGGGGCTGGTGAAGGCATCTTTATCGTTAGTATAGCAATCGCCAGCGCTTCCACTGCTGCTGCAACCCTTGCGAATGCCTCCGTCGTGGGTTGTTCCATGCAGCGCTGGGAGTGCCTCCGCTGAGATGCAGGAGGCGCCTTCCATTGTTGTCCTGCAATGAAACGACGGAGTATCGATATCGGCAGAGGCTGAGGAGCCAGCGAGTGTCGTCCGGCGCGACCGCAGCGCCACTCGTGCCCACTCCACACCATCACTTCCGGGAGAGTTGAAGGCAGTGAAGGAAGACGACGATGACGGCGAGGAGGTTTTGGGAGTGGGAGGAAGACTTCTCAGCGCAGCTGCAGTAGCCTTTCGTTCCCTCTCTTCACTTCTCTGCAGCGGACCGCTCGATTTATGCTCGATTGCTCTCGACTCTCCGTCCTCACTGACCTCTTCGGGGAAAGGCGGCAACATGGTCAACAGCAACCCAGATCGCGGCGAGCCGCCATCAGCGCTCTCGCTTGCGTTACTCCTCGAGGAGGCGGGCGCTTTATATTTGTGCAATCGCCCAGGATTGCTAATGCGGCGGGCACCGCGTTGTTGCAACGTCGTCGGAGCCGCCACGCTCTTTCGAGCACTCCGCTGCCCTCGTCGATTGGCAGCCTTGCGCTTGCCTGTGGTGTGCCAGCCGTAAGCGCTGCATGAGTGCCGTGGAAGGCCCAGTAAGGAGGGAGCCAGGGGCTCGTGCCGCCCAGATGCAGGTCGATCAGTGGCCGTGTCGGTTTTGTTCTCGTCACCGTCGCCGGCGGTCGCCGATGCTGCCTTTGCGTTATCGTCTTCTTCAACTTCACCCGATACGGTAGCTCGGCGGCGCTGCTGTGAGTGGCGCTCTAAGTGACCTTGGCGGCACGAGACCACCCCCGAGTGTGGACTCTCGGCGCCGCTGTTACTCGCCAAGTCGCCAATTGTGCTGCCGTTGCCGTGGAGGGCAAAACTGGTGTTCCCGGGGAGCTCTGTGAAGAGTTCCAGGACAGCTGTGTCGTTCGGCGGTGGGTGACTCTCCCGTTCTCGGATGCCGTCGCCACTGTTGATGCTGCCACCACCCTCGTCCATGTTATCGTCATCGTCATCTTCGCTCACAAGGCGGTCAGCCAGCCAGTCACGTGTGAACGCACGAGGGTCGAGAGGCTTCGCCGCCATCAGCGATAACGAAAGCTGCGCAATGAGGGCCGGAATGTGGAACATGTCGAGGTAAGCTTCGTCGCTTAGCAGTCGAACGTTGACAGGGCTGGTCGTCGGCGACGCCGAGACTGACGAGACGGCACGCAAAGAGGTAGTGGCAGCACTGCGTAGGTATTGGCGGCGAGCGCCGCCTCCGCCACGACCACCTGCGCCTTTGCCGGTGGATGTAGACAGGGTGCTGGGCGATGCTGGCGCTAGTGTAGCAACTCCAACGTCGCCATTGCTTATGGAGTGCACAGAGGTGCGTCGTTGCTGACTCGACGAGAGACTGGGTGGTGGGAGTTCCGAGGAAGGCCCAGAGGCGGAGATCAAGGAGCGACACCTTCGCTGCGGTGTTGGTTCTGTTGCTGGCACGGTGGCGCTACTCTGTGAATCCTTGGTTGGTGGGGATCCAGTCCCTGCAGCACGGCGACGGCGTCTCTGTTGAGCTAGTGACTCACCAGAGGTACTGTTGACCTCGGACTCCGTAGAAGTGTTGCGCAGGGCTGGCTGGGTAGTGCTCCTCTCCGACAGCACCACTGCCTCGGCCTCAGGCCGCGGTGAGCGTGTACTGCTAGTGGTTGTTGCTGTTGTAGTCGGTGCATTCAGGGCAGCCACCGTCAGAGGCGGCACACTCTCGGATATAATTGCTTCTGCATCACGAGCGGCAGACAAGTCGGGGGCTGAAACACGAGGTGAGGAGGAGAATGCCCCATCGTGCTGTTTTTGAAACGTTACTCGTCGCGTAAATATGCGGTCATCACTGCTGCTATCACTCGAGGAGGAGGAAGAAAAGTTGGACATCTTGGCTTCACTCGAAAAAGGTGTAGACGTACACTCACACACAGCAGCAGCAGCAGCAGGAAGAAGAAGAAGCACGTTTACAGCCACAATCAGGACGTGTGTGCGTGTGGGTGTGTGTGTGTGGGGAGGGGGGTGAGGGACAGGATATGCCGAGTCTTTGCTTTGCTTTCGACTGTTCTCCCTGATTTTGCTTCCTTTTCGTGGCCTGAACGCTTTGGCCGCGCCTTTCCTTGCAACACCGCCTCTTTGACGCCTTTGGGACGGATGGCTGTGCACCTGAAAAGCCTTCTGTTCCCTCCTGCTCCGTGCGGCGCGGGGTCTGGGGGGGGGGAGGGGAGGGGAGAACGCCCTCCTCTTTGGCTCTGCGTTTCACCTCTCGTAGCCACGAGCAGCACTGCAAGGCAAACACCAACACGCGAGAGAGAGGCCGTGCGAGGGTAAAATAAGCACCACTACAGCCAATACAAGACGAGCAAAAGAGAAAAATTGACTCACCACGCGTGAGCAGCGAAACCCAAAAGAGAGGGCACCCACGCACGGAAAAAGCGAAAATAATATGTGCCTGTGTGCCAGCGCTCGTGCGAGGGGGAGGGGGAAGAAGGGTGGTGGTGGAGGCGTACGCCCCAAGAGGTATACCACTACGAGGATCACACGAGAGTAACAAGATAGAAGGAAAGAAACTACCTGGCAGTCGAGGGAAAGGATGAATGCTTCTCTCTCCTTCGTTTTCTCCTCTTAGATGTGATTGCCTGGGAAGTGGAGGAGGAGATCAGCAACGCCGGCAAAAGTTTGCGAAACTCTGCGCCTCTGCTTCTCCCGTCTGCCTCCTTTTCTATACTTGTAGTTGATGTGTGCAGCGAGAGTGTGGCTCGCTGCTGCCATCGCTGCTTGGGGTCTTTAGGTCCTTCTATCACTTGGGTAGCACAGTAGGGTGGCAGGCCGGCAGACACACTAAGCGAAAAAAAAAAAGAAGCAAAGAAACGCAGACCGCCAGTGAAGGGGAAAACAACAACAACAGAACAGTGAAGAGGGCTGTGCGCTGAGGAAGAGGGGACTGGCGGAGGGAGCCGAAAGGCACGTCTGCGCGTATTCCCTGTCTACAGTACCATGCAGATAAGAGAAGCGCGAATGGGAGACTCAACTGACAGGGAGGGGAGGGAGCACCCTGTTGGCTGTGATGAGAGAGAGAGAGAAGGCAAGATCGATCACACCGAGAAAGGGGGAGAGGCAAAAGAAACGAAATCACCGACGGGTGCTCACACAGCAAACAGCAGCAACAAAAGGGTGCTGGAAATAGAGAGAGCCACGGCGAAGACGAAGGAGAGAACAAAAAGGGCGCGGAGGCAGACATACGCGCGCGCGCAGACACAAGTATGGGGGAAGGAGAGGGAGAGGGGGAGAAAGCAGAGAACGCAAGAGAGATCAAGAGCGATGAGGGTTCGCCGTTAACAGCCTACGCGCTCACACAGCTCAGAGGGAAGCAAAGCAGCAAGCTAAAATGAGAACAGAAGGAAAAAAGAAGATAGAGATACACACCCACAAGTCAAAGTAGAATCAGAAGCAACAGATGGGAGCGCTAATCAAAGCCAGAGCAAAATCATGCACGGGAGACGGCGAGGACAACAAACAAACACGAGCAAAAGGAGAAGAGAGTGGTGAAGACAACAACGATAGAAGAAGAGTGACAGCTCGAAACCAAAGGTGAGAGAAGGTGCAGCGACAGCGACACCACACACGCATACATACAAGCAAAGAAGAGCTCACTCACTCATTCACTCACTCACAGACACTCTACGTGTCTGCGTGTGCGTTCTTTGTCTTCGCTTGTTGAGATACAAGAATATACGGATGGAAGGGCTGAAGAAGTGTTTTTTGGGTAACAAGAGAGAGATTGTGGGAAAGAGGCGGAGGGGTAGGGGGTAGTGAAGGAAAGGAAGGAGTAAAAATGGGAGATGAGACGAGAGCCAGTTGGAACGATGCGTGATGGTTGCACCTTACAGGCGCGTGCGTGTGCGTGTATGTCCGCGATGTCTCTGGCACTGCTGATGGTTCCGAGCACAACAAGCCAAACTCCCCCAAAAGAGCAGCGAAAGACTCTCTTCCCTGTCAAGCAGAGAACTCGCACGTATTATCGTGCGAGTACGTTTAGTAGCCGCTGTGGTTGTGTAGTTGCACTAACAGTGCCATGAGTGAGAGAGAGAGAGGGGCGCGAGAGAAGGAAGGAAGGAGTGAAGACGAATAGAGCTGAAAGAAGGGTGCTGCTTGCGACGGAGAACAAGAGTGCAGGTGCCCTCTATGCTCACCCAGTCCAGGCTACGGGGCAGGGGAGAATGAGAGAGGAATAAGAAGCATTCGCTTCCACACACGCGGTGGCCGCGTGGCTCTCCTCCCTCACCCCATACCCGGAACACAGTGCCAGCTAGAAGAATAGAGTGAGCGGCCCTGCAACAACGAGATTGCGTTTACTCCTCTTTCGAACTCCCCCTTTTTTCCTGTGTTTTCTTGACACACACACACATGCACACATACAAATAGGCCGTTCCAGTGTGCCTTTGTCGCTTCTCTCTCACTCTTGGTGTGTACGTGAGTGCCGCCCTCGTCACTACGAGGGCGGCCATGCCCCTCCCACCCCGCTGGGCTCCGAAAGAAGCTTAAAAAGTACAAGCCACAGCAAAACAAACGCAAAACAGAAATACGAGGACGACGATGTCGTCATTGTAGCAAAATACAACCACAACCAAAGAGAGGGACGCAACGTAGGCAGTAGCACGCAACAAGCCGAAACAAGCTGAGTTAGATATAACAGAGTGAAAGGGAAGAGGAAGGGGAGGGGAGCGTGGTGGAGCTTCATCGGCGTGAGAGAAATGTTGAGAAAGCAAGCGAGAGAGTTAAGAACAGAGAGCCAACACCGATGCAGTGCTGCCACCGTTACTGTCATGATCAGCTTCGCCCATAACGTCGTTTTTTTTCTCCCTTTAACCCTTGTGGTTACCGCTGTTGTTGCCCCCACCCTCCCCCTCGTTTTTTTTTTCGTTTTCGCCTCGGCATCGAAATACAGACGGGGAGAGGGGCGGTAGGGCAACAACAACAAGAACACTGTGCCTCCACCGAAACACCTGGTAGGGGAGCGACGGGTGAGCCAGCGAGTTCAAGTTCTACAAAGAGAGAGAGAGAGCGAAAAGATAATTCCCTAGATGTAAAACCCTCAAAGGGTGAGGAGAAAGGGAAAGCGAGAGAGAGAAAGCACGTGGTAGGGAAAACGACAGGTACCACCGCAGGTACAACAAAACTTCGAAAATGCAGAAAAATAGCACAGAGCACTCAAGTAAAAGGGAGGAAAAGGGAGTGGGGGGGGGGGAAGTGGAGAAAACAAAGATGGAGAGAACATCCACCCCAACAGCGAAGCTCAGATAGGCGCTAAGGCGTTTTGTTCCCCGAGGTGTCCGTTCTACCACGCACAAAGTCAGCAAACACACGCCTGCACAACCACAGCTCACCCATACCTCTGTGGTGCACCACGACTAACGCCTCGGCGTCCAGGACGGGCCGCCAGCCGTGGAATGGGGCCATGGGGCTGGCGACACGTCCTCGCCTTCCACGGACACGCGCAGCGCCAGACGGGCCAGGGTGGGCCACACGCCTCAACCCACGCCAGCCGCGACCCGCGTGCTGCTCGACGGTGGAGGCCAGGGCCCTCTCCGGGACCCGGCGCTCTGCTTGTGCGCCACACTCCCCCCTCTGTCGCTTCAAGCCGCGGCATCCCGTAATGTGGCGTGGGGGCTCTCCACATGGGAGTCTGCAGGGCCGATGGTGCGATTCGGGGTGCCCTCGCCATGCTTCCAGCATCCACGCCTCCCCAGCCCACCCGGTCGGATGGAGGGGATGCCGCATCTTTCGCACATCCACACACACCGGGGTTGATTGGTGTGGGTCTCCTCGCGTCCTGCTTGGATGCGCTACACTGTACCGGCTATCTCTGACAGCGCGTGCGTCCAGTGCGCGCATTTTTGCCCCCTCAGGCTTTTTCAGGACGACGTTGCTATCGGGGAGGGGGGCGTGTCTGGATGGCTTGCCCGCATGTGCCGCGACAGACGGGACGCTGCCACGAGTCTGCGGCGCAAGCGACATTTCGCCCCGCCCCCCTGGATCCGCGCCGCCGTTGACAGGAGCGGGCGTGCCAAGCAGAGCGGGTCCGCAGATAGGCATGTGGCTGCGCACATAGAGCTCGTGGCTTGTCCTTCTGAAGGGGCGCCGGGGGGGGCAGCGGCAGACGACCGACGAGGTAAGCCGACGCAGCGTGAGTGAGATGCGCGTAGTCAGCTCATTGAGTGCAGCGCGCTGCGAGCCTCCAGCGACCAGGGAGTCTCGCGCAGCACACCGGGCCCAGCGCCGGGTAGGACGCCCTCACACCAAACGCAGGCGGGTGTGGGCGCACCACCCGCACTCCATGTCGTCGCCGCCAGTCACCCGCCTCTGCAGAAATCCCAAGCACAGCCGAGTGCTCGTGCGGGGCGTAGTGAGAGAGTCCTTTCCTGTCGTCGCGCAAGCTCAGTATTCTTGCTCTCTGGTGTGGGACAGCTGCCCCTAAGGCACCTCTGCCGCAGCGCGGCGCACTGCGTATCGCGGTTCCGGGGAACGTCGGCCTGGCGTCTGAGACGGGCGACCAGGTCTGTGAGATGTGGGCAGTCGGCGCCGGGCCCTCTGGCTCTGCCGCTTTTGCAAGCCTGTCAGCCCTGTCGTCGTGTTCCGATCCACAATGACCAAAGGCAAGCGCAAGCGAGAGGCGCAGGCGACGGGCTAGTGGCGCCAGCATTGGTGCCCAGATGCGTCGCAGTGTGCTACCCACCACTGGTGTAGGGCCCGCGTTGAGCGCTGCGAGGAGGGAGACCGAGTCCGCAACAGCAGCCACACCTGTTCCTCTGTGTCTCAGCTGATCAAGTTGTCCTCGCACTAGCTCGAGCCCCATCTCCGCCGCCTCGCACTCAGCGCGGTAGCTGCAAGCGAGGGGGCCGCGGCCTCCTGTCGCTGTCCCTATGAGCGAACTATTATTGCTAAGCATCGCGGCCGCTCCCCACTTGGTGTCCGCCTGCCTGCCTGCCTGCTGTACCATCTGCCCACAGCGAGTGACGGAGCTTCGCAAAACGCGAGAGTCGCTGTCTGCGCCCCATTGGCTTTTCCTTCTCCGAAGAGTCCACGCGACCCTTGCGTACGAGGGAGGCGTGTGCACGCGGTGCTCCAAGGGCGTCGACTCCTGCACACCCGTGTGAGAGCGACCGAGGTGTTGCGACCACACTGCCATCCGGCACGCACGCCTGCGTTCTATGCGTATGCTGGCGTATCCGCGACGGCTGCGGCTGCCTGGACGTGAAGGCCCTCAAGGTCCTTCCCGCAGCTTGGGCCACCACTGCCACACCACGCGGTGGCTCCGCAGAGTAGCGTTGGCTCAAGGAGTGCTATGTAGCAAGAGCGGCAACGACCCTTTGGTGGGCCCCACCCCTGCGAGCCGACCGTCCTCAGCCTGGCTAGTCGGGCCGCGGGTGTGTCGATGACCTCTGCAACATGCCGGCCAGGGCTACGCATTGGCTGGTGGTCCACGCCCAGAAGGCGGGGGTAGCGATCCCCCCTCCCGGTGCGTGCGTGCAACGGAGAGTGGCGGCTGGTCGTGGTGTCGCGCACTGCAGCGTGTTCCCCAGCGTCCATTGCTCCGCCCCCAAGAGGGTGGACTGCAGCGCCACTTGTGTGGCATCCATGTCTGAGGAGAGCGTGAGGAGTGTGGCGCCATCAGCAAAGAGGGTGTGGTGCAGCCCGGGTGTCTTGTTCAGCTCCACGCTCAGAGAGCCTGCGGCACCAAAGAGAAGAGGGCCTCGGGCAGATCCCTGTGGGACTCTGCGTGCAAACCTTGCCCTCCTCCGTTTCACCTTGTGGAAGCGAGCAGGGGCGCGACGACCGCCTGAGACATCCATGAGCCAACGAGTACGGGGTGCGGGCCTACGTTGAACCCTCGCAGCGCTGTGATCTGGCAAGCCGGACACATGAGCGTCGTCCACAAACACTGCTCCTATCTTGGTACCTGCCTGGCTCTGGACCACTTTGTGGACAAGCAAGTCCAGGAGGACTACAGTAGAGCGGTGTGGACGGCAGCCGGACAGCGGTGGTGTGTGACTGTCTTCCAGATGGCTGTGCAGGCGTGGAGAGATCCTTTACTGGAGCAGCTTGCCCAGGCTGCTGATCAGTGTCACAGGGTGGCAAAACGTGGAAAAATCACCAGGTTTGTACGGCCTCCGAAGGGGGGGGGTCATTATGCCTCTCCTTCCATATAGCCAAGGATGCAGCCGACTGCCACGCTCTGGCTGTTGCTGCTCAGCAGCACTTTCCTGCAGTGCGTTGGGAGAGTCTTCACACTCTTACAGTGAATTTCGGCGACGTTCGGGGCGGAGCCGCAGTGGACTGCGCGGGGTGCCACCTCAAGCCTTCCCGGCGTTGGCGGTTTGGGGAGCGTGGGCAGGAGGCGGCCGGGTGCCGCCTTGACTTCCGCTGGGGCATCTTCACCAACACGCCGGCCTGCCCCTTTCGCACCGAGGTAGCGGATGCCGTGTCGCATTGCCGGTGCGCGCAGTGTGCGGGCGGGGGTGGGGGGGGCGAGCATGGGGGGCCTGAATGCGTTCCATGGATTGAAAGTCGCCGGGGTGAGGGCGTTGCAGGACCGTACCCATCCTTCGGGGCTCGCTCTTTCGAGCTCGCTGATAAGCGCATCCGAGAGAGGGCGGCGCTCAGGGCGACGAACAGGGTACCTTCTCGAGAGCCGCCCCCAGTCGCGTCAGCGTTGGCGTACAGGGAGGCCTATAAGCGGCTCTACCACACGGGACAGCCTTCCTGGCGACCGTTGCTATTGGCCAGGAATCTCACCCTATCCATGAGTGATACCTGGCAGCTGTGCATGCGCGGTAGCGCTGTGGCGGGTGCCACCGAATGGACGATCCACCCCACCCCCCCTCCCTGATGCGCTTGCGGGTTGTCTCGGTGGTGGGGCTCAGCACCGCATTCTGAGGATCGCGCGTCTTCGCGTTTTTGATGTTGTGAGAGGCGCGGCCCCTGTGGACCGACCCGGCAATCACGATACGGTACCGTTTCGAGTTGGCTTTGTGGGAATTGTTTGAATCGGTGCCAGCCATCACTGGCGGCCCCGGCTCACATTCCTTCTCAAAGTGGATAGTGGACTTGATTGTCCACTGGTCACTCGACGTTGTGACGACGGTACCCCCTAAGCATAGATGAATCGCCTGGGCGCCAGGGTTGACGTGCGGTGGAGTTTCTGTGTCCCTGTCGAGGTGTCTTCGCCGTTTGCACACGTCAAGTGCTTGATACTGAGCCCATCGTGCAGGATGGCCCCGGCCCGGTCGGGTCGTCCACTCGCATCCCGCAGCGGGTGGTGCAAGCCGGTGCCCATTCCAATAACGTGAGGACTGCGTGCGACACCGCCTGGGCACCTGATCGGGAGCCTCCCGCGCCACCAGGTCCCTCTCAGGTATGTAGGAGGTGGTGGGGCGCATCCGTCCAGTAGGGCTACACCGCAGCAAAGTCAGACCGTCACTCCTCCAACCTCGTCCTTGGGCACGGGGACGCCACCGTCGGGCTGCTCTCCTCTTGCGACACTGAAGCGCTGAAACTCCCGGGAGGCCAACTGCCCTGCAGGCCTGTGGGGTGGGTGGGTGAAGTGCGTCGCTTGCCGAGTCCAGACTTCCGTCGGGGATTCACCAACGGGTCGGGTCAGCCAACACCGCTTGGCGGCGCCACTGCACACAGCGCAGGCCAGGCCCAGGGTCACGCGCAACATCCCCGCGACGCGGCTCGGACCAAAAAAAAAACACAGCAGGTCGGCGCCCATGACCGCTGAACCGCCGGCACAGGTCGCAAGGTCCTTTCCCGGGTGCCATCATGACCGTGGGCTTCCTCCGCACAGCCCCAGCCCAGACCTGGCGGCCGACACCACGCACCTGCGCAGGCGACCCCGGAGGCGGGCGGTGGGCCGTCTGGCTTCCCCGCAACGGGCGCGGTACGCGACCCTGGATCCCACGCGGCGAGGGGAGGTGGGGTGGTCGCCCGTCATTTAGGGCAAGGAGAGAGCAGAAGGGGGAAAAACATGCAGCAAACGCAAAAGGGGGTGCGCAGATGCACCTCGATAAAAGAGAGGAGGAGGAGGGGGGGGGGGAAGCGTCCAGCCGAAAATAGGGTAGGGAAGGAAAGGGGGAGGGAAACGGACAAAGGACAGCAAGACAACAGGAAAAGTTATATCCAACGAGTGAGAACGCAAAAGGAAGAAGAAAAACGCACAAAAGAATGACGACGCTGAGGCGTGTGTTGGTTCATATCTATAGAGAGAGAGAGATAGATATATATGGGTATGTATGCATGTGTGTGTGTGTGTGTCCGAAGAGGATTGAGGGGGGGGGGGCGTTGTCGTTCCTTCTTGCTGATACTTCACTTCAAATGTTCGCTTTCGTCGTTTTTCGCTTGTGAGACCGTTATGACTGTCTGCACACTTCCTCGTTTCCATGCACGCAATACGTACACAGACGGAAGAGAAAAAAAGCGAAAAAGAGAGAAGGAGACGTACACCCCCCCACCCACACGCATACACACCCAAAAGCAAACGAACAGGGAGAGAGGCAGAGCGACTCACCCACGCGCGCAAAAGGGAAGAACAATATGAAAAACAAAGAAGTGCCCCGATTCCCAGGGAGAGAAAGAAAACAAGGCAAGCCCAAACAAAGGGGAAATCAAAACACTCACAGATGAGAGTATACACTCAACCACAACCACAAGAAGAAAGAGAACGAGTGCATGACTGATAGAGAGAGAGGGAGAGGGAGGAATATTTATCGAGTGCGCCTATCTTGTGTTCGAAAGGCACGAAAATTAAAACTAACAAAGGTACAAGGCGGTGGTCCTCAGCTTAGTTTTTTTTTCTTTGTTTCTTCCGCTTCTTTCATCAAGCTGGAGGCTATGTCCACATTTCTGACAGGTAACAATCCACTCCTCACACACGAGCATACAGAGAGGGAGAGAGAGATCTTTAAGAAAATTCCGAGAGAAAAAAGAGAAACACGCTATACGATCAGTGCCATCATCGGTAACAGCAGTACCCGACGCATAGGGTTAAGCGCGGCATTCACTACTAACACAGACAGCCGCATGCAGACCCATTCGTACACACAACCAGGAAGGCAGGTAAAGAAGTGAGTGGAAGAGGAGGAGGGTGGGGGGTGGAGGCAAGTGATGAAAGAGGAAAGCAGCAGCAGATAGCGAGAGCTAAAACAAAACAAACAAAAAGAGCAGGGAAAAGGAAGAGGGGTAAACGCTTTGATCGTCCAATCAAATGAGGTCAAAGAGAGTGAGCGAAGGCAAAGCAAACAAAAAAGAGCTCCAAATCGGGTCTACGGCTGAAAATCCGCAACACCACCCAGCCGCTGTGTGCGTGTGACGCAAGTGAATGCGAAAGACAGAGAGGCGGTGCACACACGAGAAGACAATTAAGTGTAAAAGATGGAAGGACACGAGGAGCAGAGCAGCAACAAAGAGAGAGAGAGAGAGAGCGGGCAGCAACAAGATGAACAGTGCAAATGATAAAAGTAGAAAAAAAAGGCCAACGTCAGGGAGAGAGCGTTCATAAAGTGCGCTTTTGCATGGCGGTCATGAAGCGAAACGCAAAACAAAACGGAAAGAAAAAAGGGGGGAGGGCGTGAACACGACGAGATGAGGAGCAAAGAGCACTGAGCACGCACGCACACACGCACAAAGGAACGATCACGCGCATGCAAAAGAAAAGAAAAAATGACTGAAAAAAGGAGAAACACAGCAGACGGAACCAAAATCACCGATGCCGCACAGCTGTACACGAGTGCGATCCCTTGTTGCGCAAGAGAAGGAAAGAGAAGTGGCGGCTTCTGTATTGCAGTAGTACCAGGCCGAGCACTGATTTCTCATCTCTCTACTCCCAGAAAGACAAAAAAATAAAATAAGGAATCAGACTAAACTGCGCTTGGCGCCTTCTTATATTACTGCGAGAAGGTGTTATCGGGCTGGAACAGGTTGCTACTGTTATACACCGGGGTGAAACCGCTGGCGAAGGAGCCAGGAAGGCTGCCGGGGCTGTTGGAGAGAAAGTGGTACTGGTTGCCCCAGCTGGTGCCTGCCTGCGCTGAGAACTGTGCCACCGGTATTCCACCGAGGCCAGGCGTGTTCATCATAGCTTGACTGTGCGGTATCATGGGGATTGACTGCTGCTGCTGCATCGGCTGCTGTGGCGGTGACGGCTGACAGAGAGTCGGATACGGTATTACACCATCGCCGCCGTGCGGGAACGGTTGGCCATTCGGGTAGGCAATCGCTATCCCGCCAGACACCGCCGCTGGCTGCAGAAGGAGAGGCACGCCGTTGGCCATAGTGTAGTAGAGTGGGTTGTCCGGAGACAGTGCCGCCGCCTGTGGCGGCGAGGTCGTGGGGAGCTGCGGCTGAGACTGGGGTTGCTGCTGCTGTTGCTGCGGTGTGTGTGTTGGCAACTGAAGGACATACATAGGAAAGACACCGCCGGGTTGGGCGGGCAGCATTGGGGCGGGTTTGGGAAGCTCTGTCGTAGTAGGGAGGGCCAGCTGCCCCGTACTAACCACAGACGTCATCGCGGCGTCGCTCTGCTGCGGAGCAGCCAGTAGCATGTTCACGATAGACATGTCCGCGTTCTTCGACGGCGCGGACTGTAGTAGTTGATTGGCAGGGTCGGCGACAAACATGTCTCGGTATGCGATCAGTTGGGTAACGTGGCTAGCGCCAAGCTCCTCTTTGCCTGTGGTTCCACGGCTAAGAGCGTAGTCGCTATTACCTCCAACAGACGCCTTCTTCGCGTCATCATCGTCGGTGTCCAGCAGTTCCGTGCTGCGCAGCAGGAACTGCGTCGCGTTGTCCGTCGCGTCATCACTGCTCACCCACTCTGCTGCACCCTGTAGCGACCACGGTATCACGCTCCGTAGCATAGCCGTCTTCGGTGTTGTTGCCTCGTCAGCGGTTTCGCTTTCATCCGCAGCCTTGGTAGCGTGCGGGTCGCTGCCGCTTCGAGCCGCCTGCTGCATTGCCGACCCGTTGCGCGGGCTAGCCGCGAGACGGTCTCCTGCGGCGCCGACACGGTTACGATTCATGCCAACGCAGCCGTGCGAGAATGGCGCAGCCGCTGCGGGCAATGCCGACGTGCTCATGCCCTGCGGAGTGCTGGAAGGCACGGACTTCGCCGCCTCACTGTTCTTGTTCACCCAAGGCGTTTTGGCGTCTACCAGAGACCCAATGACTGCTGCATTTTTGGCGGCATCCGTAGTCAGGCCGAGCTGAGCGCCATTGTTGCTGACGCTTTGAAGGAGCGATTGCGATGTCGTGGCCACGTCAGCCCTGAGCGGCGAACTTTTCACCTGCTCGCTTGATATCCGCGGCGAGTGTGTGGATGAGGCTGGGGCGAACGTGCCTGCAACAGCAGGGTTGGTATTGTGAGAAGCGGCTTGACAGGTGGGTGGCACCGGGTTATACGCCATTGGCGATGATGCTGAAGCGTACGCGAAGCCGGATAGGCTTCCTATGACCTCTTGCTGCTGCTGCGGGCCTTGCGATGTGCCGCTCATGTGACTTGGCGCAGGAGGCGGCGGTATCTGTGCGTTGCTAGGCTGCAGTGCCGGCCAGCCTATCATGCCATGGGCTGGGCTGCTTCCAAGGCATGAGTGACTGCTGTTGTGGTCAGGCCTGGAAGCGCTGAGGTTGGGGATCGTGTTTATCATGTTGACGCGCTGATGCTGCTGTGACGGCGGCATGTTGTACCCGCTCACCATCTCCATGGGGTAGCCAGACATGGGAGGAGAGGCGCTGTATGACACCACTTCGCCGGGTCTGCCACCGGTGCCGACCATCATGTACGGCGGCACGTTGTGACCGCCGGTGTTCTTGCTCATGTACACTTGCGGTTGCAGGAAGGGCACAGGCGCGTACGCACCGTTGCCGTTGCCACCGCTTGCGGCGTGAGGGAGGTAATTTGTGTAGGGCCCGTTACTGGAGTAGCCCGCGCCGCCGCAGCAGCCGCTGCCCACGCTTCCACCAACCCCGCGACTGTATCGGTCTTTGAGGTGGCCGTTGCTGCTCACGTTTAGGAGGTTCATGCTCTCGTCATTGCTGGGGCTTAGAGCGCTGTGGCGGCTGGTATGACAGCCATTCACGCCTCCCGACCGCGGCACTGCTCCGTGCGGGGCAATCGCGAATCCATTTCCGTTGCCACTGTCGAGGTTGTGCAGGCTGGCGGAGTCGGTGTTGGCCCATCCCGCGTGCGCCGCCAGTGACGTGTTGTCACCGAGAAACGTAGGCATGTTGCTCTCTGCTGTAGCCTTGGTGCTACCAGAGCGCTTTTCCTTGGTGCTCACCGCCGCCATTGTCGATGGCCCGTTGCCGGCTTTGAAGGCGCGCACGCCGATCAGCATGGTACCGTAGCGGCTCTGATACAGACCGTACTTGCGTCCGTCTTGGTTAACGTACAAGGGTTGTTGCATCCAGTGCTCTGCCGACAGCGCGCGCGCTTCCTCCGTCTCTGCCTGCAAGGCACGCACGTGCTCGAGAAGCCGAGGGGTGTGCTTGCCGAGGTAATGAGCGGCCTGGTCGACATCTGTTTTTCGCCAGTGAGCAATGAGCATGTCTTTGTTCTGTAGCACGTGTCGGAGCTGCTCACACTCGTCCTTGAGCTTGTACTTCACCCAGCCACCGCTGGGGAGGAGCGTCGGGCAGTGAAAGAAGGAGCTCGCCCACATGGTTGCCTGACACACATGCAGGGGGTCCAGCTTGATGAGCACAGCAGAGGACGGCGGGAACCGAGGTTGCGATAGTCGCTCCATGTTCAACGGCTTCGTCTCGCCGTCTGCCGCAGGTTGAGGGACAGCTGTGCTGGTCCGCGTCTCATCAGCAACGGTGGAGCTGATCGTCGTCGTCACCGTCGTGGCAGACTCTGATGGTTTGAAGAAGGGCGTCTCCACCAGCGCGGGAAGTTCGATCAGTTCCATTGTGGTGAGGCTCTGGTCCAGCAGGATTTGGCAGCACAGGAACGCAAAGTTCTCCGTCAGTGACTTCAGGGCTGAGTAGTTGTTGCTCGCTGTTTCAATGACCACACGACGCCGCCCTATGCGACGGCACAGTGCAAGCGTGATGACGTCCTCGTCGGACTGGCTGAGTGGAAGCGGGCCTAAGGCGGGTGGGGTCGGAGTTGGTGCATTATTAGTTCCAAGCGATCCACCACAGCCGTCCATTAGGAGCGCGCACGCGCCCTCTGACCCGGGCCCCGGCACGTTGAGAGCGATGCCCAGCACGCCACTGACGTTCTGCTGCGGGTACAGCAGCATATGCTCTCTGCTGGCGCCAGGCGCGCTGAGTGCGCCGCCCATCGATGCCGACTGATCGTGTGGCAACGACCGCATATTAGGTGATGATCCACTGGAGACGTCAGCGCAGGGCCCCATCGCGGCGTTCTGAAACTTCCCCTCGCCGGGGAAGCTAGCGAGTGCAGTGCGGCCGCAGCTGCTAAGGGAAGAGGCGTGTAGATGCTGTGATGCTTCGTTGTAGGCGGCGTTGACGTAGTGGGTAGGCGTGTAGATGCCAGATGGGATGCTGGGCAGCGGGATCTCCAACAGGGGATCGAAAAACGGCTGGTTCTCCGCCCTCGGTGGGAGTGTCAGCAACGTTTGCAAGTAGTGCACCATGTGTGGGTCGACGCGGAGCTTCTGTTCCCGTTGCTCGTACAGAAGCTGGTCAAGCTTCGTCTGGAGCACGTGGCGACGCCCAATCGTGTGAAACTGCTGCCGGAGCATCACTGCGGCGAGCACAAGCACGCGCTCGAGGGTGCGGTTACCAGCAGATGTAAGGATAGCAGTGTTGAGGAACAGGAGAGGCTCTGATGTACTGCTGCCCTCCTGTGCTTGCTGCTCCTGCTGCTGCTTCTCCGCCTCGCTAGGAAGCCGCTTCACAACCTTGAAGGCATCTTGCATCTCCCGTGTCATGAGCCCAAAGTAGCCAATGATGTTGATCACGCGCCCTTCCAGCGCAAGGGCGCCCTCTCGCTCCTTGCCTTCTGGGTAGGCGAGGCAGAGAGCACACGGAACAGGTATAAAAGGCTTCGTGCTCGACGCATCTGTCGCCGCGGCTGTGCCGGGGAGGACAGGGTCGGCAGAGAGCAGCTCGTTGTTTGTATCGAAGAGCGTCGCGTCTACAAGGTCAAGGAAGCGGTCCAGGTCCGCCTCGGTGAAGTTGCTGTCCGGCATGATACTCCAGTATTCGCTGAAAAGGAGCTGCTCCGCACAGGAGTGCACTGCGCCGATGCCATCTTGCTCGGGCAGCCGGAGACTGGAGTCACTTCGCTCGCTGCTTGAAGCGCCTGTACGGCTGCTCTCCTCCTGTGTTGCGGCACAGTTGTTTTTGTGAGCGTTGTGGTCCACATCTGTTTGGACGACAGTTGCCGCTGATGACGAGGTCGCCTTCGCAACAGGGGTTACGGGCGATCCGTTGGTTGTCTCTTCGGAGGTCGTGTGCGCTTTGCTGCCGCTGTTGCTCTTGTCATGATTACTGCTCTTCCCTTGGCGCGACAGGCCCTGCAGTATGTTCTCCGCATCGCGGGCGTTGGCGTACAGTACCGCCGGATCACGTCGCATGAGCAATAGCTGTTGCCGTAGCTGTTGTCGTATGTGGCTGCGCGAGCCCACGTGCAATGGAAGCGATGGCAGCTGCGGCTGTGGCTTACGACTTGCGGTAGTCGCGCGCTGTAAAGGGGCAATCTGAGCGCTACCATCAATATCAACTGGGTCGGGGGAGGTGTCTGTATCCTTACCAAAGTAGTACTTGGTAAGCGGCACCATGCCCACCTCGTAACTCCCGCGGAAGTACGAGAATAGTGAAGTGCATTCACGCGACGGAACTGCCCCCATGTTTGCTACTTGAACAAGCGCTAAATGGTAGGAGTCCGTGGCAGCGCACGCTCTGAATAAGACGCAGAGAACGACAGAGAAAGTGTGTGTGTGTGGGGGGGGGGGGGGGGGAGGGGAGGGGAGGGGAACAGATCTCTCGAAAGAAGAAAAAATCAGGAGGTGTACACGTGCGAAAGGGCCACTACTACGATGGCAGTAGAAGAAAATGTAAAAGTGTGCGCGTGTATGTGTATGGGTGGGTGTCGAAAACCTGAAGTACGAGGCCCTTTCTGTTCTTGCTGCTCTTATCGTTCCTGTCAGCGCTTTACTGAAGCTTAGGCACGGACGCTGCGTTGCAGACAATACGTGTTAGCGGGTAAATTAAGATATTTTGCAAAGAAGACTCACAGAGGGGATACACGGACAAACAGTCGCGTGCCTGGCGGGCAGAAGCAAAACGAAAGGCAATGGTCCGACGAAAGAAAGAAAAAAAAACACACAAGAATGACAGGGAGGAAAAGGAAAAGAAGACTGGACACGGATGCGCACACGCACACTGACGCACACATAGCATGCAAAGAGACAACAGCACTGCCGGCAAAGATGATGCCTATCTCGTGTGTGCGTGTTGCTACCTGGATCGACACTATCGTTGTTGTTGTTGCTTTATGCCCTGCTGCTCGACAGGTGGTGATGGTGTGGCTTTGTCCTGCCAAGTCGGCGAGCACGCGCTGTTCAGAGAGAGAACGAGAGAACCAAGCGAACGGAAAGAAACAGCGTAGGGCGAGAGAGAGAGAGAGAGAAAAGCCAAAAGAGGAACTAGAAGCTACAGAAAAAGGCAATAAAGGTTGAAAAAAACGAGGGCACGAGCACAGGCAACAGAAGGCGTGAGTGAGGCTAGTCGTTATGGATATGAAAGAGAATAGAATCACTCGGCAAGAACTCGCAGCTGAGTGGTGAAAAGAGGCTCCTTGATGTCTCGTGCTACTCGTTGGTTCTCTTCGACTACTATTTTCTCGTGACGTGCACACACACACACACACAAACACCCACACCCGCACCCACACACGGTGCTTCGATTCTATGGAACGTTTTCTTTTTCTTGTTTCACCTTTACTGCTGGTGCTCTTGCACCCCTCCCCAGTTGTGCGGTTGAGCTGCGTTGTATTCTCGTGATCAGACCCCGCTTGTTGTTCTCTTTTCCTTCCCTGCCTCAGAAGGAGAAGTTGAGAGAAAAGGGAGAAAGTCTAAAGGGCCCGCACGACAATGGTGTAGGCTTCAGCAGAAGAGAAGCAAGCAACCCCCCAAAATGTGGAGTAAACCATAGAGAGAGCGAGAGCAATGGAGGTGGAGCCAAGTTGTGCGTCCTTCGATGAGTTGGCGGTGGTGAGGGAGGGAGGGAGGGAAGGAGCAGAAGGTGAAGAGGAAGAAAGGGAAAGGGAAATGCAAAAGAAAAAAATGGGAGAGAATGCAGACGACAACAACCGCGAGGGAGTAAACAAACAAACAAACACAAACAAAAAGAGGGAAGTCACACACACACACACACACACACGTGCAGACAAAATGGCACCACAGGGAAAAAGAGGGCGGGCGAAGGGAAACGCCAAAAGGCACGAAGCTTAAGGCTTCAAGATGAACCGCAGAACTCGAAAAGAACACCGACGTCAGTGCAAGAGCAAAAAAAAAAGAGGTGGGTGGTGGTGGTGGTGGTGAAAGAGACCTCAAACAAAGCCAAGGAGGGAAGCATCAACGAAATACACCCACCCACCCACCCACACACACAAACGAAATCGAAACGAACAAAGAGGCGAAGAGCAGATCAGCCACTAGTACAGACCGAAGAGAGAAGGAAATAAAGGGCAATCAGGGGAAAGCAAGAGCAGATACACGGGAAGAGAAGAGGAAGGTCGACATGCAGACAGAGAGAAGCTAATTTGTATTTGTTGTCTTTCCTTTTCTAGAAGCGGACACACACAAAAAAAAAAACAACGAAAAAGAAAAAAA